>NW_010390882.1:0-7711 GCF_000710305.1 Buceros rhinoceros silvestris | reverse complement strand
GGAATCACTATGTTTCTCACAAGAGGAAGGAAAATGAAGTGTCTGTATTACTACAGAAGAGAACACAAAGTGAAACAGCAACTTCAGTAAGAGACAGTTGTCAATAGCGACTTTTCCACAAAATACCTGAGCCTTCTTAGAAACAGCCAATCTATTCATAGCATGGGCTGGGTTGGAAGGGACCTTAAAGACCATCTAGTTCCAACCCCCTGCCACGAGCAGGGACACCTTCCATTAGACCAGACTGCTCAAAGCCCCATCCACCGTGGCCTTGGCACTTCCAGGGATGGGGCATCCACAACTTCTCTGGGCAACCTGTTCTGGTGCCTCACCACCCTCACAGTAGAGAATTTCTTCCTAATATCCAACCTAAATCTACCCTCTTTCAGTTTAAAACCATTACCCGTCATCCTATCACTACATGCCCTCATAAAGAGTCCTTCTTGAGCTTTCCAACCGTACAAAATAGTTTTGCTATCGAAACTATTCAACTGTCATACCGAAAACAGCAGAGATAAAAAAAATGCAGCATTTCCCTTTCACATATTTGCAAATTAAACCCTTGATTAAAAAAAAAGAGGAGTTGGTCCACATACAAACAATGGAGGAAAAAACATTTCTGCAAAGTTGTGGGGAAGTTCAGACAGCTTAGTCAAACAGCTGAAAATAATCCGATTCATTAGTTTTATTACTTGAACATAATTTGTTATTTTTAAGTGCCCCAACTGGCAGAAACTTCTTTTTATATCTAACATAAATTTCCATCTCTTTCTACTCAAGAGGATTTCCATTATATATATCACGTGATTAATGCCAACAGCAGCCAGCAAATGTCAGTAAGTAATGTGCTTTGCTTTTAACCACCCCCCTCCTGCTCTCAGAAGGATAAATATTTTTAAACCTAAATTTCCAGTCACTGAAATGACTGCACAGTCACGATGATAGGACCGGCTAGGAAAGAATATAGGAACACAAGCAAAATTTCCAGTTTCATTGTATATTATCCCAGTGTTCAGTAATTTGCCACTTTGGGACTTCCTTGGCCAACACTGAGTATTAAGCCACATCATTTCATTAAGTGCTTGGCAGCATCTTCCAATTGGTTTATCTTTGTATTAAGACTACACACACTATTCTGGAGAGACATAGCTCATAGCTCCACTGGAGTAAACAGACAAAGATCAGTAAGAGTAACGTGATGATGTAAGCTATCTGTCTCCTCATATAATTTCAAGTAGAGTAATATCCTGTGTTTGTAAGTTGGTAGAGAATTAAAGAAATCAGGCATAATTAGAGAAATTTAGTGTAAGCACTACCTCAGAAAATTATCCAATATATTTTCCTGTGAACTCCTCAAAAGCTCACAATTACACCATTCACCAATCCTTACACTAATAACTTCCACGACAAACACCAGGAATCTACCTGGCAAATCCTTGACAACTACCAAACCACCTCAACCTATGCATAACTTCAGAGTTCGCTACATAACCATTTCTGCTAAAACACTAAGGTTTAAACAGTTTTAGGGCAAAGGATTACTTTTCATAGCCACCATTCATCAAGGTACCTCACATGTGAAAAGAAAGTTCAAAAAATTGTAGCGTTTACAACTACCTTTTCCTTGAATTAGTTCTTCAAAATCACTCTGCCAAAGCTATGTACACGTTGTAGCTATATGTTTTTTTAAATGTATTATTTTCATAATAAAAGTCTTTCTGTAATCTCCTAGAGTATTGTAGAACTGGTTTGCATTTATTATTTCAGTTTAAGAAATTTAGACAGGAAACACATTTTTTATCTGTTTACTATAATAGCCACAATATTGTCAGCACAATAAAGTAGTATTAACAAACTGCTTTTATTAGGTACCTAAAAATATTTCTATTAACTTCAGAATTTCTAAAGCTCTTAAAACTGACTACACAAAGATATCATCTATGATAGTTAAATTTAGGTCTTGAGCAACTTCACATAAATCTCTTAAAAAGAAGTTTTTTCAGACAGAGGCACAAATCCATCAGTGGCACACAGGGTTAGCTTATCTCCTCTAATTAAACTTTTAATTTGCCCTTGAAGTGTGTACTTTCAGAAATAAAAGTAAATGCTAACCTGGACTAATAGGTGGCCCAAGTTGGAGAAATGTGTGTCACTTTCTTTTATATTATTAATCTGCTTCATTAATTGCAGCAACATCTCAACAGCTCCTTTGTCGACCATTTCACTAAGGAGTACTGCATTTCCAGACATGAATTTTACAGCTCCCATGCAATAAAGGAGAGCTTCGTTGTTTTTTTGTAGGTCTTCAGTTTCCAGGACCTCCAACAAACAATCTAAAAGGAAAATCATTATTCAGAAAGCCTAATATTAAGATCTGATACACTCCAGTCACAAAGAGATTCACAACTGGGGAAAAAAACCCTTGGATGGAACTCTTACATTTCTAATAAGTGGGCTAGAAAAATTGGGTATTTGGATGGAAACCAAGAAACAATTATTGATGAATAAGAGTATGGGCATGAGTTTTGTTCTCCTAGGCTTCAAGAACCAGCACCAGTTGTAAACACATAGCAGTAATCATTGAAATCTTCACTCAAGATCTGCAAAAGTGGTTGTGTGTGCCTGGAATTTCGTGTACTAAACTCAAGACATTGTAAAAAGGTTTGATTTTTAAGGAAGTACTGGGAATAAATGTTTTGAAGCATCTCAAATGGAGCACTAAAAAGCACAAGTGCCTAATTAAAATCTCACATTTGAGGGCTGTTCATAGTCTTTTTAAACTTATTTTTTATGAAGGTAAAGTTACTGTAAAAGTTTTGCTTTAGGCTACCACTATGAGATATCTGAAATCCTAAAATTAACAATTGTTAGTACAAAGTATCTTTCACAGCCTAACTGTCACATTCTGAACTTGGTCGGCGTATCTGAAATAAGTAAGTACCCCTAACCAATTTTATACTTCTGAATTTCTAGTAACTGATTGAAACTGATATTTACTTCTGCTTCCTGTGTCTCCATCCAGTTGAATAAAAACATTTTCCCATCTCATTAAACTTACGAGATTTTTTAGTTTTTTCTGTCTCAACTCAAGTTGAAACTCTTTCCAAGTATATGGGTGTACATGGCTGAAGGACGCACGCGTTCTCACCCTCACCAACTGCCTAGCAGTCAGCTAAAACACTTGAGTCGTGTCAATGTGAGAAATCAGCTTCAGGTCCCTGCACTGTGTCAAACAGGGTCTTGAACAGTGGTTGTCTATTTGGGGATGAACAGTTAATTTATTTCTTCTACTGGAGCTGCTCCACTGCACAGCAGTAGTTCACAGGGACAGAAAAGGAAAAAGAAATTGAATCTATAACCCAGTGACTGCAACAGGAATCTGGGTGATTATGATGATAACCCAAGTTCACATCTTTGGCCTGGATCAGGTGGGTCCAAAACATAGAACATGAATAAACAAAACCCTTCGCTAGTTTTTAAAATACAGGGAAAGAAGAGCAAGTGAAAGAAGAGTGAAAACAGCAGTGAAAGCAAAACCCCCCATGCTTACACAGACATAGCTACTTGTCCAAATTTTTGTATGATGCTCATCTCTACAAAACTGCAGGCTTCAGTATCCAAAGTCAGTTGAGCAATCTGAACCATTGTCTGAGTCCTTTCCTGTTGATCTTACTACTGAAAAAGCTTATCTGGTCTTTATTTCTGACACCAATCACATATTAACCTTTAAGACCATGAATACTCTCATCTATTTAAGCAGTTATACACATATGCTTTAACTTATGCAAATGCAATACATGCTTGCAAGGTCAAGACCTACATTAATAAAACCTAATGATGTTTTAAAGAAATGACCATCAATTGATACTGAGTATCATTCATACACTGCCATTTTCTTCATATTTCTCATATTTGCAACATGTGTGGATGACACAAACACAGTTGCAATCATGGAAAAGATCTTAGAGCCATGACTGAGAATTGTCCAAAAACATCGGCTGAATGTGCAGCAGCAGCTGAAAAAGCCAATGATTCTTCCTAAAGATGGCCAAAAACCGACATCGTTATTATAAAACTTTGTGCAGATGCATCTTGACTTCTAGGGACAGTTTTGTTCTGTACAGCTCAAGAAAGATCTTCTGGAGCTGGAGAAGGTACAGAGAAGGGCTACTAAAACAACTGAGAGAATGACAATATCCTTTCAAAGAAAGAGCTAAAAGGCTGAGATGCCTCAGTCTGAAGAAGAGAAAACAGATATGCGATTATGACTGTGGTCTAAAAAAATCACGAAGGTGGAGGGTAAGCTGACTGTAAAAACTTAGAAATCCTGCAAAACTACAAACAGAGGCATAATAGAAAGTAAATAGGTTTAAATGACAGGCACAGAACTTCTGGAACCTGTTGCTCTATGAGATTGTAGAGGCAGACAGAATCAGAAAGTTCAAAGAGGAATTAAACAAATTAATGAACAAAAGATCTATAAACAGAGACTAAAAAGGATTAGGCAGGGATCTAAAGTCCCTAACAGAACATAACACTGCTGGATGCTGCAGTAGTGCAGGGGAAATGGATCACAGAAAACTCATAGGCTTTCACGCTTTCCCTAAACAGCATCCCCATCACCATCGTCAGACACAGAATACTGGCCTGGATGGACCACTAGTAAGACCTAGCAGGCAATTATTAGCATTTGACTACATGTTTGTGAGAATATTTCTTGAAATACGATCAATCTAACTAGTGAATTTCAACACCTAACTTATACACAAGAACAGAACACATACCCAATAATCTATCATTCTGAATGATGGAATCATTTGTTTCATCCTTGCAAATTTTAAAGGCAAGCTTGCAAACACTGAGAAGATTTTTTCCGTGCACTTTCATCTGCAAAGAAAGTAAAAGACATAAAAATCACAACTAAAATCTACATACATAAATGCACCATAACATTTGACAAGTCCAGACACCATGGCAAACCTGTACTCTCACAATTAAATTCCAGCTGAAACCCTGAGTCAAACTGAAAAGTTCGCAGAATTAAAGGACCTAGCTAGTTTAAACTCTATTTAGCAAACTGTGCTGACTGACTTCAAACTAACGGATGATATATAAACTTCCTATGTATTTTCTGCAGGTAGTATATCAATAACTTGCATGTTTTTTTCTCTAATTCACTCTCACAAAGAAATTCTGCACAGGATTCATTGGTTTGGCATCTATGTCTGTATCACAAAGAACTCCAGTACAACACTACAAGTCACAATGAAAGTAATTCTCAAATATCAGGAAACAAGATCTTATGATGTATAACGGTCGTCGAGAGAGCACGAAAGGGAAGTGTTAAAACTACAATGACAAATCTCTTCCCTTCCTCTGCACTTCAAGGGCAATTTCTTCTCTTGTTCATGGTTTTTAAATAATCTCACAGAAAAATGTTCGTAACAGAACTTTTTTTTTTTAATAAGCACCACTTAATATCTATGTGGTATCTGAATATAAAATTGTATCTTGTGATTAAAATAACACACACTACCTTAAAGGAGAATCCCCACCACCAGCACACACACAAAATACTAAAATGTCTAGAACACAATGGTAGCTGGTATCCTTTCACCAGGGACTTTGATCAACTTAATTAAGAATTTTAACCAGACATACTAGAGAAAGGATAATTAGAGTTACTCACTTTCAAAAAAAACTGTTCTGCTATTTTCAGATAAAGGTGTTTAATAAGGTCAAGATATTATTCAAACATTACGTTTCATTTCCATATGGAATTTTTAAAATTATTGTTTTGTTTAAATACATGCAGCTTAGGACACCGTCTCTTCCATACCTAAGAAACATTCCTGCCACCAGCTATCCTATTTTGTGTCCCTCCTTACTGCCCTAGATGTAATTTCTCTGCAAAAAAAGGCTCCAACGAGTGCTAATCTGGATAAATGGGAGCTGTGTGGCAAGAAATTGTGCTTAGGAAAGGGTTAGCTTAGACACAGTTTAAAACTACAAAATGAGAAATTAAATGCAAGTTGCAATTCATGATTTTGAGCTTCACATTCTACCAAATGACACCTTAAAACACTTACAGCCAGAATAATCTTTACCAGCTTCAGGCAAAGTGGATCTGAATCAATGTCTACAAGTTTATATAATGTCTTCAGAAGCATCCTTCTTCTTTTAAATCTTTTTCCAAGCATATTTCCTTCTTTCAAGGCTTGATAGAGCTTGGTGCAGGCCAGACAAAGATTTTCTATATTCTCTTCTACTTGAAGGGGGCAGAAAGGGAGAGAAAAATAAAAAATAATTACCAGTGGCACCTTTACCAGAGCATCTCAATAGACAAAGACACAGGAGAACAAAATAAACAATGGGATGCACAACAACAAAAATAAGGCACCCAATAAATCTCTTAAAATGACACCATAATCCTCAGAAACTGTTTTATTCTGCTCTTTCAAAATGGAAAAACTCAAGCCAAGAAATCATGGAGCCAAAACAATACCTAAAGCTAAAATGAAACTCACCTTTAATACCTAATAATCAGATTGACCACAGGACTCCCAGGAAAACTGTGAATCTGAATAGTCTTTAAAGAGCTCCACCAAACATCCCATGCGAAAAAGAGACAGTTAATGAACATTTTTCTGCCTCATACATAACCTAATACATCAAACCTTGCTAGGGTTAAGAACAAGCGAACGTAAAAACTGTATTAGAACTCTCCAGTGCATGGTAGAGATACAAGATATATTTGAGTGAACTGTTGGCTTACCCGCAAAAAAGTCATCTACCTCTTAGCCTGAGTCCCTCAGACACTATTTTAAAAATACAAAGATAAAATCTCCAGTGAACTATTACAAAAGCTGCATCTCAACACAACGGAATCATGTACACGTGTACTTTAGAGGGAAAAGGAGAAGCGTCACCTTTTTTAGAATTCAAGAGAGAGGTGTTTTGGTTTTTTTTTTTTTTTTTTTTTTTTTTTTTTTTTTTTTTTTTTCTTTTCTTACATTTGCTTTTGTCTATAAGGTGACGCTGATAAAGCACCATATAAACCTACTTAATCTGCTTCTGCCGTTTATAAACTTCGTGTTTGCTCAGGCTGTACTTCACAGCTGAAATAGAGTCATATTCAAGGCGGCAAAGGACTTGACATGAAATATACATGGACAGGAAATTTCGACAAAAACCATCCTCTCTAAGGCCCCAAACCCATACAGATTCAAGGACCCACTTCTCGTGCTGAGCAGTGCTTGGAAGCTCTCAATTTGCAATCTTCATACTCAAGGAACAGCAACGCCTATTCCATTTCTACTCCCATCATGAGAGAAGATTTAACAAAATTTAGCATGATTCTATACCCTCTGCTCCAGTAAGCGGTGAAACAGGGGTGGAGAGGAACCAAAATTGAAAGGTCTCTGTTCCATTTCATCAAAATTATCAACAACAATAAAAATTACTCATCACTCATCCTATGGGGCATTTTTGAAGCTTAACCTCTCTTGGGTTCTGAAATGTAACTAAATAAAGTATTTGCTCCTCCAGAAAGAGAAACTTTGGGGTTCTATTTTTTTTGTCATATAACAACCATCTCAAGTGCATGATTTAAGCTCCAAGTTAAACTTCAGAGTTGTTTTTGAATGGCAAGTTTTCTGCAAATAGTTTTGAGGGAGGAAGGGGCAGAAAAAACTTTTTTAATATAATATAT
>NW_010390881.1:2564-2796 GCF_000710305.1 Buceros rhinoceros silvestris | reverse complement strand
AGTTTGTAAGCGGCAGGAATTAGCCCGATCGAGATGTATTCTCCGTACACTTGTATTTATTCTCCCTTATCCCTTTCTCCCCCTTTTCCAGTCTGATTTTACCTTCAAGGGCATCTCTCTCATTAAATGTCCCTGCTTCTATCGCTTATATGTGTTGTTGTGGCACACTGGGTGGCAGTATAGGAGGCCGGAAGATCACGGGCTGTGACGGGAAGGTAGGAACCGCCCACGC
>NW_010390881.1:0-2378 GCF_000710305.1 Buceros rhinoceros silvestris | reverse complement strand
CTTTCGGTACGGGGGAAAATGCCCCCCTTCTCAAACCGTGACACTACTCCAACACGTTATAAACAGTTAGAGCATCCACTTTTTGTCAACCAAGCAGCAGAAAACAGTACGCTTATTAAAAACCACCTTTCTGACTTAAAGCTTAACGTCTTCCCTCTTCACATATTGATTTTCTTCCAGAACAAATCAGTCTTGCTTCCTCAGACTGTCTGCATGGGTAACAGGGCAGACATGAAATTATTTACAGTCTGTTAAATTCTCTCTCCCTACTGTTAAAATATGGCCTACACATCTGGGCCTCCACAGGTTTACTACAGGACTCTGGAGACACGCCGGCATGTTGCTACTGTGAAAGCTGTCAGTTATATTAAGACATGAACATTATTCTTTGCAGCTACAGCATTAAAAGTTGTTTTGGGATAGTAGAAGAAAATCTGGTACCACCAACTACTTTTGGTACACAAAATACATTTAAAAGAAAAAGCACAGCAGACAACTACGAGAATAACCAGCTGACAGTACTCCAGTTGTACAAATATGTAGTTTGCAACAATAAAAAGATCTGAAATTCTCTAACTGAAATCATGAGTCTGTAAGATTAATCTTTAATACTTCCTACTTTGCTACAAGTTGGTTCTTTACAAAGTCATTAGGTTTACTCCCTATCGCATTACAGCAGCCCTGAGGCCATGGCAGAACAGCTTATCCTGGCAGGGAAGAAGGCAGCCGGGTGTCCATTGTAGCTCTGGGTGGGGCATGAACACCAAGGCAGAACTGTTGTTCTGTGGTCCCAGCAGACCTCTACATATAATAGCTGCTGATCGTTTCTTGCTAGAGACTGCTATCACTTTCAGTGTTTGCTCATGCGTACAAATCTAAGATTTTACACAGCCGGTGATTTTATAGTACCTAAGGACAGACCCATGTAAGGACAGGGAAAACATGCACTGTGACAGGCTATAAAAAAAAAAAAAAATCAGGTATTTAACATATCTTATGATATAATAAAAATATATCATAAACATATCTTATGATTTCTATAATTTAGAATTTGCTAATAGAAAACCACTAACAGGAACAGAATGTAAAGCTTTACATTGTATTATCAGAAAACTCATTGGTGCACCTGTTGTGTGGTAGTTAACCTTGCCTTTGAACTTCATGCCAAAATTTTCATCAGCCAGGACCCTCAAGTATGTAGTTCATTTTTCAGGGCCCTGGAAAGGGGGCCTAGGCACCGGGTATGGTTTATAGAGAAGAGATGATAACAATTTCCCAAGTTCCTTACTCCATCAGCAAAGGGCTTGGCAGAGAGCGGTCCACATGTGATCTGCAAGGTCCAGACAGAAGCTACATTCAACTATTCACCAACTGCACATCTAAAAGGCCTGAAGTCATTCCCATTACACACAATCCTCTCTTTGTTAGCCAGAATAACAAGAGCTGAGATACTCAGGGCAGAGAAGAGCAGGGGGAAGCCCTGATAGCAGCGGAACTAAAGAAGAAGGGGAACGTGACGGACACACAGGTTGCTCTGTGGAGTTAGCAATGAAGGTTTATTAGCTCCCACGCAGTTTCAACCCCACGGCATTTCTTCTCAGGGCACTCTGTCACACGTGAGGTTTGGGGAGTAGTAATGCCTTGAAGAGTGCAGAGGTCACCATGGTTATGCAAGTTCAAAGGCTTCTGTTCCCAGCCTTGCTGGGCTGGAGATGATTCACAGCAAAGACAGCTCACGTGTTCCTGCCCATGGTCCAGCTGGGCGATAGAGCGAATAAACTACCAGTGGGTAACACAATTTTGCAGTGCTGGTGAGGAGCACCCCCAGTGAACGCAGCAGAAACCTAACGGAGACCAGGCCCAAGGCTCCAGCACACAGGCAGGCAACACCCTTTGCCAAAAACTGGTGCCTATCTTTCACCAGCAGCCGGAGAAGGCAGCCAGCCAGGCATCGCAGCACCGTGTGCGGTAGGACGACCGAACCCCGATCCCTCATTGCACAAAACGCCCAGAGTTTGGGCACAGCACTCGGTGCCAGGGTTTGGCAGGGAAGCCTCCCTTCTCCAGCACAACCACGGCTACAACTTGGACACGGCTCTCTCCTGCCCGGAGAAAGGCAGCACCCAGACCAGACACCAGCTTCTTCAAGCTACGACAGTCTCTGCCCTGTCCCTTCCTCCTACAACCAGGAGAGGCCATATCCGGGTGCACCTGAGGCAGCTGGGGGTCAAGCACAGGGAAGAGCACAGGGAGTGGGGTCCTCCCGAGTGGAGCCCCGGTCCAGGCCGGCCGCGCCCACTCTCGCTCCCCAACCTCAGGGCACGGCTCAGCCTGAGCCACCCGCTCCTCCGCGGGGACCAACCGGTCACAGCTCCGCT
>NW_010390880.1:22012-22384 GCF_000710305.1 Buceros rhinoceros silvestris | reverse complement strand
CGCCGGCGCTGCGGGCGCGCTGCTGACCGCCGTGGGGTGTGGGTCGTTTTCAGCTGAATAACAGCGTTATTCTTCCAAATAGCACTGCTCCGGTGCCTGCTGGAGCCACCGCTTTGCAACCCCTCCGCCCAGTTTTAACAACCTGTGCAAATAATAACTTGCACTCACACTGAGGATCAAAAGCACAGGGAAGATGAGAAAATCTCGTCTTCTGGAGAGAGGCACATCCTCTCCCTTCCTGGTTGATCCGAGTCTCTTGCCAAAATGCCGGTGGGTATTTACATCGTACTCACAGCTGCAGTGATCTGCATTTTCCTAAGCCAGCCTACATGCATGAGGCAGGTTAATTCACACCTCCCGTTTCAAGTAGTC
>NW_010390880.1:0-21909 GCF_000710305.1 Buceros rhinoceros silvestris | reverse complement strand
CTGTAGGTGGACGGCAAGTTTGGGGAGCAGACATAGAGTCATTGCTTTGCAGAGCTTACAACAGAGCTTCCAAAATGAGAGCTTCCCTCACTCCACGGAATGCCTGAAAGCAGAATTCAGTTTTTGCCTTTCCTGACTACCTAATAACAAAAATGGCTGTGCACCTTGAGCAGGTGCTTTCAGAGAAGAAACCCAAAACCTGTAAGCAGGACTACGGCACAATTTCAGCAGCGACTAACAGGATCTGGGTCTGGTGGTGAGAACAGCTGCATCTAGAGACTTCTTGGACAAACAGCTGGACCAGACCCAAAGGAGGGCTGTAATTGCCACGTTATTTTGTTAGCCACTGAAAGATGCAAGTTGTGCACAATCTCTTTTCCAAACGATGGTGGTGTGGCTGCCACTATTTTTATAGGCTCTTATTGCACCGATGTTGGAAAAGTCCTGGTCAAGTCCAAGTCCTTGGATATTAATTTCTGCACAAATATGAGGAAAACCATTAACAAATAAGAATTATGGAAAATGAAGAGGGGCAAATGTCAAAATCACACCATGCCCGTCTGTGTGCATAGACACATGCTGCCCTTGTACGTGGAGGACACTGCTCCTATTTGAAGGAGATGCTGTTCTGGGAAGAGAGGCAAACAGGAAGATCCAGCCAGCGACCGTGCCAGGCCCCAGGGGCACCACAGGACCGCGATGGTCCTGACCAGCCTCACCTGAGGCTTTGGCACACCCAAGGGCCCAGGAGCTCTATTTAAGCTCAGGCCAGGGCCCTCAGCCTCTAACCTCTCAGCCTTTTAACCTCTCAGCCTCTTATCCTTCTTGTTTAAATCTCTTTGGCATTTGGAAGCTCAGTGCCCTGGTTTCTACTGCTGACCCATCCAGCCTTTCATTCGCCTGACCCTGTGGCAAGTGTGGGAAAAAGCTGAGAAGGAAGCAATGGAGCCTGGGTGGATGGAGAAGAGGGTCAGAGAGGACAAAAAGGACACTCCCCAAGTGGCAAACACCTCACCGGGGTTTTGCTGCTAATGAAAGTGGTTAATTAATGGGTTTGTTCTACAGCACTACTCATCCTCAAAAAAGGGACCACCTATTTAATAACAGGAGAGCAAAGGTTGGGAGAGATATGGCCAGCACTCTAGGCTCATAAAAATCAGAAAGGAAACAAAAAAGGTTTTGATGAGGTTTAAATGTGGGCCTTGTAACAATGCTGGGAAATGATGAAAAATCCGAGGCATCCATCATTACCCAGATTTCAAGACAATAGATCTGAGGCCCTGCTTGGTGCAGGGTTAGGTCAACCTTCCCTGCCACCCTGTGAGCTGGGAGCTCTAGCAGCCCTGTACCAGGGGCACAAGAGTAAGCACCAGGGTGATGTGGGGAGTCGTGGGGATGACAGCTGAGTTGGTAATGCACAGCCAACAGTCTTGAAGTGCAGGTCCTCTACTCAGTTCCTTCTCTCCTTGCTGTTTGTAGCTGGCTGGCTCAGAGGGATGGCTTTGCCTGAAGGATTGAGGCTGATGGACCTCCTCTAGGGATCACGCTAGCCCGGAGACCCAGGGCACAGACTTGCTATGCTGATCCCAGCACTGGTGTAGGTGCCCTTGGCTTGTCTCGGGTCCCTTGTTTGTTAAGCAAAAGTAATTACTCTTGCCCTTCTCGCTAGGCTCATGAGCTGTTTGCGACTCTAATCTCATTTGTTCAGTGCTGCAGCATCACTGTGTGGGCAGGGAGCTCTGGGGAGCTGCTTGCCTTGGCCAGTGTTCCCTCATGTCTTTCTTAGAAGAAAAGCCTATTTCTTGATTCCTCCAACTCCCTCGACACAGACATACGTGATATTCCACAGCAAGTCTCAGCTTTGCATTGCCACCTTCCCAGGGGGCTGCAGGGGTGTGCCTAGCCCAGAGCAAGGGTCAGCTTTCTCAGTAGGATTTCACAACGTGTTATTTGCGCTTGCCATACTCTGCTGCCCCGACCTCCATGACTCCCGTTCTTGGCAGCCCCGGCCGCTCCGCCAGGACTCCCGTTCTGGCTGCCCCGTGCCCGGATCTGTGATGTCCGGAGGTAGAGCAGCGACTCTTTCACGGGCACCCCCTTGCCGTGGGGAAGGAGCTTGCGTGCCCTTGTGAGGTTGAGAGCTGTGCTGGTGGTGGCATGTGCCTCCGGTGGGGTCTCCCAGCCAGACAGGTCTCAGCTGCAGGGTCAGACAAGTGTGTCCATGGGCAGGAGGGGCTCACTAGCCTTTGGGCAACCGTCCTAGGAGAAGGACAACTCTGACTCCAAACCCGGGCAGATGGAGCTTGTTTAGCCCTGTAAGGCTCCATCTCAGAGAAGGACACTCTAACCAAACCTACGACCCGAGGACTTCGCTGTCACCGTCCAAGCTCGCTGGGCCCTGGCAGATGAACCTCAGGTGTAAAGGGTGGGGCCAGTTCCGCGCACGCTGCGCCTCACCTAAACAATCCACCGCGCAGCCCCGAAGGGTGCACTCATCGCTTGCAGTGAGCGTGGGAAAAGCCCTTCCCAGATTTTTGTCTGTGAAGCCAAGGCATGAACTCTGCTGCTCATGGTAAATGAGTGACTTTGTGTAGGATGCTGTTACACTTCTGGCCTTCGAAACAGGTACCCTGCAGTCAGCTGTCTTCCTGGATGACTAGATTAACCTCTTCCCTTCGCTGTCCTTCCCTGTGATTCTTATTCACTGTGCATGGTGCTGTGAGTGCTCCGAATGGAAACCTGCACGTGGAATTGAGCAGCTATTGCTGCTCTCCTTCTGCTGGTGTAGGTAGCCTCCAGCACAGCGATCCCTGTGTGTACATTCGGTCCTGACCACAGCACCGTGCCCAGCTCAGGGAGCACAGGGGACGCACCCGAGATCAGCACTGTGTTCACTCTGTATGAGGCAGGCAGAGCAAGAGAAGCTTTAGCCAAACTTTTCTCTTCCATGAAAACCACCCACAGGGCTTCACAGAGCTGTGTGTGCAAGCACGTGCTTCTGGAGTTGCAGGACGCGTGTTCCCACTTTAGCTATTCAAGAGCAACAGTGTAAATGGGCTCTCCAGGGAGCACTGGTCGCCTTGCTGCTGGAAGAAGCACAGCTGCAAACCATCATTCAGGAGGAGAAAGTGAGCATGGGAGAAATGGAGGGTGTCCCAGAATGTTTTAAAAGCATTTACTTTTCAGTAGTATTGAACTCAGATATTCTGATTTCAGCCTAGCCTCTTTACCTGGATTTGGGGCAAAATCAGATGGTGAGGTCATTGCTGTACAGAACGTCATTTTTAAGGATGCAGGACTGCAACTTAGGATCCTGTGAGATCAAGGAGGAAGAAAACCTTGTCCTTGAAAGGGGGAAAAACCTCTAAACTCAGACCAGCTAATTGCAAAAGTAGCCAGGAGTGCTAGGAAAAACCCAAATGTATTCCAGTATGTATAAATAAGCTCTCTTTCCTTCAATGTTCTTCAGTACAAAAGGAAATGTCATGTTGAGTCAACCTGTGACCCAGATGAAATGGCACGTATTTGTTTATTTTACTTACGCTCCTGTTTACAATACTTTGCACTTGGTGGACAGATTTTTGTGCATGCTGTTGCATTCCGGTATCGAAGATGCCTTTCTGTATTTGCTGCCCAAACTCTGGTTGAAGAATAGTGTTTCTGGGTATCAGTCACAAAAATGACTAAGTTCTGTGTATGTGTGTGCGCTTGCTAGGAACTCACTGCGCCGCAAATTGATCACGCATAGAGTAGTGATGAAAGACTTTCTGCTTTTTATCAGCTACATGATTTAAGAAGGGGGAGAAGATGGTTTTCTACTCAGGCCAGTTCCAGGAGAGTGCTTTGGCGAATCCTGCAATGACATTTAACCCTTTGTTTTAAGGTCCATTACATACAAGGCAGTGTAAGATGCCAGTCCGAGGAATGTTTGGGATGCTCCTTTTCCCCCCCAAGTGTGCTTTTGCTGATCTGGGCACATCTTGCAGCTAGTAAGTGTGAATGCTTTGGTCAGGTTTGCAGGCCACGCAGAGCGCTTGCTGCATTGTGCACAGCCGTTCCTGCGGCGCGTTTGCTGTGCAGCATTGTTTCGGACTCCTGTTCGCGTGACGTGTGCCTCACAGATGGGGATGACTTCTAACTTCTTGGGAATCATTGGTAGCTGTTTGTAATGTATTACTTTGTTTGATAAGAAGCTATTTTCTCACTAACCACCTGGATGCTTCCCATACAAACTGCACATGTGAGGGACTATTCATGGTGGCCTACACAATGGATTTCCGTTCTAGGAGCATTCTTGGAAATAAAGCTCTGCTCCCTGAATGTTTGTGAATAACAAGGTTTATGGATTCCACCTAAACAAAGCAATGGTTTTAGCAGCAAGAACATTTGTGGATATTGTTGTGCTGCACTTTCCCAGCTCCAGGTTATTTATCCCACCAGTGGCTCCAGTTTTTGTTTGGATGGCACATGTGTACAGGAGGGTTGGCTCAGGAGACTGTTGTAGGATGGAGACCGTTGTAGGATGGAGACCAGAGCCTTGGATTGTTTTATTGCCGGAATCAGATTAACTCATATGAGCTAATTCTCTGCTCTTCACTGCATTGTGTTTGGCAGTTCCTGCAACATGATTGCATCTAGGTTAAGCGGCATTGTTTTGGAGTCCGGCAGTGAACAATCCTGTATTGACTAACCATGGGAGGAATAAAAATGATCTCATATGTTTTCACCATTTTTTATACCTGTGCTTCACTTTTATGTCCATTTTATAACTTTTTTTCTCTGCCTGAAGGGGATAAATCTCTATGTACAACAGACAGGATTGCTCCACGAAACGGTGCAGCTTGGACCAACCAGGCTCGTGCATTTGTCCTCCATTAACATTGGTTGGGGGAGACACTCATCCTGTCAGGCACTGGACTACTGGCCTGCTTTAAGTAAGTGAAGGACCTGACTTGCCCAGCCATTGATACTTGTATTTGTTAGATCTAGCTCTCCTGCTTTCCGCCAACTCCATGGATGCTGCTCTCTCAGAGGGGAGGTTATGGGAAAAGCCATAGTGCACTGGTGCAGAAAAGCCTCTGAATGACCTGAGTATCGCATAGATTAGACTTGGGGATTGTGTAATCCAGGCTCACTGAGGTCTGTATGAGTGCCTATTGAGCAGAGCTTATGTTGTATGAGCTGCTCTAAGAGTGCAGTTGGAGCACTGTCATTATGGACTTGGGCTTCCCTGGAGAACAAAGAACTGCTCCAGATCAGCAAACGTGTTTGGACAGCTGATGTCAAAGGCAGTCAGTTTCTGACACTGTGAAACACTGGGTCTTCCTTTCTTTGCTGTTGACACCCAAGCACTCTCCTTTAAAAGCTTTAATTTGTTAACACTAAAATGTATCTTTCACTGAATATGTTGACTCGTGTCATACATCTGAGTGCAGATGAGGCAAAAAGTCTTGGTTAAAGGCCAGAAAAAATCTACTTTGAACAGTAAAAGTAGGAAAGCTTATTTTTGACTTGGAGGTGAAAAGAGTTGCAAGATCTCAATTTTTTTCTCTCCTCTTTGGAAATGCTTCCTAATCTTAATTGTGAGACAGTTTTAGGAGCAAGAATATGAGAATGAAAGAGATACCTTCACATATCACTCTTCCAAAAGTAGTGTTCGGTTTCCCCTGAAGACCAGGAGAAGATCCTCCACATGACTTGTTGCTGGTGGTACGTCCTCTTGAGTGCTCTTTTTACATTGAATGGGAGCATCTGTAATTCTTGTAGGGCAGATGTTATGGAGGAGCGGACTGGTGGCAACAGTCCTGGGTCGAGGGGGATGCTGGTGGGGCAAAGGGCGTGGAGTCACCATGTGAATGCCTCAGATGTTTATATGTACCCAATGACTGCTCAAGCTGCAAAAGGGGAAAACTACCCCCAGGTTTGTCATTGGTGTGATCATCTGCCTGTTATGGTTGTCTGGGAGACTGTGATCTGCACCCACCACCCCGATGGGACCTGCAGCACTTTTGGGCTTCTGCAACTTTGAAGCACATAAGCTTACCCCCGAACCTTTTGGTCACAAAAATAATTAAATAAGCAGGACTGTTTCTGTTTGGCTTAGTTGGAGGCAGCTATTGAAGGTGAATAGGTTGTTCCACTCCTTCTGAAATTTTTTTATAGGAAGGACTTTGTTTGCCTCCAGGACTTCCTTCCTCCATCTCAGTTTCTGTCTGTCTTCAGCATCTCTTTCTGTGCAAATCGCAGTTCAGAAACACACACAGTGACTTCATCCCTGTCACACAGATTTTATTTTCTCATAATCACATGCGGTACTTCCCGCATACGTGAGGCTCAGTGTCTAGGTGGTGTGTGGTGTAAGACAGGTGCTGGGATGTGTCTCCCTCCTGCCAGCTGCTGGACAGGAGTTTGCACAGGTCTCCCTGCAGCTGAGTTTTGTGAACCTGCACTTAGGTGGCCCGTGTGCGGGTCAGATAAACATACCTGTGGGTCGGAAGCAGCAAAGGCCCCTCTGGGAGCTGGCTGGCTGATGCAAAGCAGGGTCAACCTGGAAGGATGGTAAGTCACGCTTGTCAGTACCGGTTTGGGCTGTTCTAAGAGGAGCTGAGTGACAAAACTCTGTCCCAGGTCAATTTTAGAAAGACTTTTACTTTCTGCTATCACAGTGGCAAGCTCCAAGGATGTGATGAAGCGATGGATTCAAGGCCACCTGAAAATTACTTGCAACTTGAGCATTAGGTGCACATTCACTTCCCAGCACAACACCCCATAGCCTTGTGGAGCAAACCCAGCACTCTTCCCCTTCTGGAGAGGAAGGCAGGGAGCTGAGCTTGTCAGAAGGGGAGAGGCAGGTTTCCTCAGGGTTTAGTACAAAATAATACCCCAGTAATGAGCAGTAGGTGCTGTTGCACAGGCATGTCAGAAAAAAAGGTCTGTTTTTGCCAAATAGATTGGAGAAATTGTTTTGGAATGGTTAATTGGACTGAAGATATGGCCTGAAAATAGTTTCAGGAGCAAAGGAACTGTAGTGGTATGCTGGGAATGTGCCAGCTGTCTGCATTAGAGAGGAGGGTGATAGATTAGGAAGGAATATGTGTGCATTTACTCCTCTAGATTTTTCCCCAAATGTCTTTTAAAAAGTCCTGTGGGAGAGGACAATGTTTCAAGCCGTCGGTGCTTTCCATTACCCCGCTAAGGCAAGGCAGGGTTCTATAGCCACTGGGGACCATGACAGAAATGCTGTTCCCCATGGGGCTCCCTCATCGCTGGGGGGCATTGTAAAGTGGATCAAAGATACTGGATGGGAGATGGGACCTTTCGACTATACGGAGTTTGAAGATGCCGGTGAATCCTGGGGACTTGGGGAAATATCTGACCCCTTTCCTGACTGCTCAGGTGGGATCAGGGCATCCTGTGGATATGGGGAAGGGGAAGGGCTGAACAGCTACCCAATAGCCTAGCCTTGGGCGCACCAGTGCCTTCCTGTGATGGGACGATGTGGCTGGAGGAAGGAGTGTGATTTAGAGGTTGCAGCCCCCCCAGCCTCCCTCCTAGATGCTCTCCCTGAACACTCCTCTCATGTATGAACACACAGTCCTCATTGGCAGCGTGATGCTGCAGCTGCTGTAAGAGATCCTGGCAAATCTGAGAATAGTGGAGTGGTGGAAAATAACAACAGATCAGGAATGAAAAGAGTCCTCTGTCATGTGCAAGTTATTTTCAAAGGATGGTGTTGTTCTTTTCTCAGGCAACAGCGGTCTGTGAGGCAACTTGGGTGGGCAGGTGACCAGGGCAAAATGGAGAGCTGCCGGCTCCCGCTGAAATGGGGATACTGTTTACAATAAACAGAAACCTGTAAGAGGAGGAAGAGACTTCAGAGAGGTAGCTGGGGAGATCTCCATGGAGACTCTTAGCTTGCTGCAATGGGTGCCCTCTGGGGTTGGCATTGAGCAGGTCCTTTGGAATAAAAGCGCCTGGCACAGGCATGGCAGGATCCTCTCTGCGTGCGCTGCAGGCAGTGAGATGGAGCTTCCCAGGCCTGCTATTCAGCACACAAGGCAAATGGCATTGAAATGACATTAAGATTGGGACCCAAGCCATAGAAAGCTAAGTAATTAAAAAAAGTGCAGGCCAACTGTTTGCTCTCAGCAAGTGGCCCAAAGCCCTGGGAGAAGAGGGAGTGGGCAGAGGAGAGGGAGGGTGCGGAGAGGATGCTGCCTTTGCCTGGGCTGACAGCGTGGTGGCTTTCCTTGTCTCTGAGGGTGGCAGAAAGTATCCTCTGCATTTTTACTTACTGTTATTACTTTGGAGCAACACTTGAGAATGTGAGATATGTGAGAACAGAGAAAGAAACTTTGCTGGGGGATAAAGGACTAGATAGTAATTTTGTCATTCACCCTGTGGAGGTGACATCACCTGCTCCTCTGCCTGAGATATAGGCAAGACCTCTGCCTGTTCCCTGCCTGCTGCCACCCCCTGGGGAAGGCCTGGACTGATACCTCTCGCTGAGCTCTGATGGCTTTGCTTTACGGCACTGAAGTTGAAATTCCTCCCTCCCTCCCTTTCCGGCCCTGGGGAAAGTGAAGGTGTGTGGCCCGGTGTGCATTTCACCCATTCATAGTTTGGGTTCATCCTCTTTCACTATTGCGCCTGACTATCCCGTAGCCACTGTGCTCTGAAAAGGGGAGAGGGGTCTGCATCTGTGGTTACTCCAGGACAAGCCTCAGGCTGCTTACTTCAGGGTCTCAGTGGGTGTCTGCACAGTGAGAAGACCAGATTCTTGACCCCAAGCTTACTCATGCAGGTACACCCATCATTCTTGGATTCAGATGTTCATCCCCACCTTTCCTGTGGAACGTGAGGGATGCTACCAGCTACTCCTTCTTTCCAAGCAGTGCTCCCCCAGACAAAACACAAGATTCATGGCACTAGAAACAGAAGAAACACGGAGCAGCTGTACTCAGTAAGCCACAGTCCTTGTCTGACAGGTGCCTATCTGAGCCATGCACTGACATTTGATGTCCTGGTTGAGGAAAGGAAGAACCGGGGGATGCAAGGACGCATTTTCCATTTGAACTGGTACAGGAGTGTAAAAGGAGGAAAACGACAGTGTGGACCCAGCCCTTTTACCTTCTTTTCCTAGAGCTGAAGGGGCAGCAATGCACAGAATGAAATGAAGGTATGGGTTGTGCTCGTGTGCCAAGTGCTGTGTCACACAGGGATGGAAACCACCGAATCCACTGAGCATAAACAAAGGAAATGGGGAAGTAATTTACTGTAAAATTAATAAAAATGCCATCTATCTCAAAAGGGAAATGCACTGACCACACTTTAAGGTTTGGGAAGGGTTAACAAGACAGAAGGGGGAGTAGGCTGGTAAGAAATGTTTCCTCTGCAGCTTTGAGCTGGACTCATCCAGTGCTGTCATGCTCCGGGATCTCTCTTCCCAGGAATGGTGCAGCAAGACTAGGAGGACAACCCCGAGGAAAGGTGGCTTTGCTTCCCACCCAGAGTCATTGCGCTCTGCCTCTGCAAATGAAGTGGAGAAGGACCATGCTTCTTCACTCCCAAGATAAAATTTCTACCCGTTTCCATGACCTCTTGGTTTCAGTAAATCTGAGCCCCACAGACACTCGTGGTCTTTCTCAGGGGACACTGCTGTGGACAAACCACTTCTGGAGTGTCAGTCCTTGCTCGCCTTCCTGGACGCACAGTGCAGGGGAACTCGTTTGGGAGCACACACTTGTCATGTGAGTATGTAAGAGCCAAGGGAGTGGCTGGCTGGCTGGCTGGTGAAACTGGCTGACCAGAACAGGAATCATTTCCCTTTTCCCATATTCTCTGCAGGAAGTGGTGGGGTGTCAGCAGGTTGCATGAGGTTAAACAGTCACATCTGAAGTGTTCCTCTGATGCAGTGCATCTAACCCTTTGCACCCCCTTGCTTGGCCCTGCACACTGGCTGTTGCCAATAGAGGTGTGAAGAAAAGCAAAATACACGGAGGAAAAAGAAGTAAAAATGATGAGGGACCTGCAGGAGCAGACACCGCCTGACTCTCCCCTTTCATCCACCCATTTATGTCTCCCAAGTAGGGCAATATTTCTCCAGATTTATCCCAGAAGTCAAAAGGAGAGCGAAGCCATGAGGGAGACAATAACAATAATGAATTATAATTTGTATACTTTGCTGTTAGCTTGGCTAAATGATGTGTAAGCATAGACTGGACTGTTTGCAGGATTGCAAACAGGGTGTGTTGAGATGGGTGATGGAGGTTAACAGTTTCTCCTGACATCTGCCATGCAATGTATGGGACAGTTTCAGAAGGAGAAAGGTGTTGGTGTCGTTTAAAACTGCTCTGGCAAGAATATTAAAAAACTGTCCAAAAGAGTATTACTGAGTTGAGACAAAGATATTTCCTGTCTCTAATTCACAAAATTTTTGGTAGCAGGAGGTAATTGAAAGAGTAGATATTCCCTTGAATGTGTGTAAGAGAGATAAAGATCAGGGAGGAATTGGGAGCAATGCTCAGATCAAGCATTTATGTTGCTTTTGTGCTTTTAACATGAAACTCGGGCTCTTCATCATGCTTCTCTTTGCATTTGACTCACTTCTACCATCCAATTTCCACCCCTCTGAGCAGCTCTCAGCAATCCTCCTGCCTCATAGAAACTCGGGGACTACGATAATACACAAACACAAACACACACACACACAAAACCCACCTTTTGTTGCTTTGTTAATGACTGTGGCCAGAGGACAATGAGATCTCACCCTTCAAGGCATCCTCTGGCCAAAAGAAAACCGCTTTCCCAAACCAGCAATCACACATCAACAAAGTCCAAAAAGTACTTCCTGAGGGAGTTTTCCTCTGAGTTCCAGGTCTGTCAGGAGAGAGACATCAGTGCTAGCGGAGAGATGGTCTGAACAGAAGTAGCAGTGGGAGCTGCCCTGGGGACTAGAATGGCTTTTGCAGGGCATTAGTCTTGGCAGTCACGTTATGCAGCCAAGATGTCTCCTGATTTTCACATGTTATCTTTGAAATCTCAAACACGTCTTCATTCTTACCACCATGACAGTCCTCTAGGCTCTTCCCCTTTGGACTCTGGTGAAGAAAAGCTCCATGGGGGGACAGAGAGGGATAAGAAAATGGCCAAATTTGAATGGACAGACTATTTCATGAACAAATCCAAAGCAACAGCAGTAGGCCACTGGTTCAGTGGAAGGACATGACTCAGGAGACGTAATCAGGAGTTACCTGAATTACTGATTCACATTTCCTCATGAAGAGTCACATTTTTGAGCTCTGGCATTGTGTACAACCTTTAAAAGTCACAAAGTTATGTAAACTAAATGATTAAGAGACCAAAGGATTTTTACACGATTTTCAACATGATGTTTCTTTTATGAAGCAATGCCAGCTACTGATGTAGGGACAACTTCCTCTGAAAATGCTGGATAAATGCCTGCCCTTACTGTTTTTCCACACAGCTGGAAAAAATTCCTTGAGTGGAAAAGTCCCTGGGCAGACATATATAAAAAATGATCTTCTGTGGATGCTGTATGAGCATGCACATCTCAGAGCCTTTCCCAGAAGCAGGCTGGACCTAGGGGAGATGCTTTTATGGGGGATCTGGCTCTGCAGCACTTGCCCGTAGGTCTTCTCCAAATCGTGGGGCAGAGCTGGGCCGGCCTTTGCTGAAAACAGAAGCTGCTTACAAGTAGCTAGGCATTGTGTTCACAGAGGACCTTCCATTGAAGGCACGCCTTCTCCTGAAGGACATCTCCTTTGGTGCTTTGGAGGCCACCTCCCCACTATCCACTATCCCCACTATCTCTCTGCAGCTGTGTGAGGCTGTGCTGCGGTCCTCTGGGATCATCCATGCTGTGACTTTGCTCTCCCGCAGGGTTGGCCCTGTGCACTGTCTTCCCTCATCTGTGTGAGGAAGGTGGCATCAGAGAGGTGTGTTTGCTGTGTGCATTGTGGGGAAGCGAGCAGGTCACCAGGCTTGCTGCCTGCTGAGCCGTGAGGTGGCTGAGGGCATGGGACAGATGCACACTGCAGGACTGGGAGACAGCATCTGCTGTGACTCTGCCACGGGCCAACATGCGAGGTACAACAAGTCATGAGTCCCCCACCCTATTCTTTATTCTCAGCATCACCACGGTACCAGAAACAGTTTTGCAGAAGCATTTTGGTAGCTCCCTGAACTGAAGAGGCTTAAAGCAAAATCTGCTTTACTATTTCAAAATACAACAATTGCTTCTGAGGCACAGGGGAGTAGATGGGAGAGACTATCTTTAGTAGTCTTAATGTATTGTAATCTTGTGGTGGTTTTGTTCATTTAAATGCGATTTGGCATTAAATATGATTTCTGCACGTAGTGTGGAAAAAATGGACGCCAGGATTCTTTTTCAGTACAGAGAATCTTAGATTAATTGACAAAAAATTATTGCTTGCACATAATCTTTTATTTCCAGACCACCATATTTTCTAAAAATATACGCAGGGCCCTGTGACAAATTGTACTGGCTACAGACTAGCTCTTGTAATGAAGCTGAGGTGGTCTGCTGAGCAAATCAACTATTCATCAGCCTATATTTATATTACAAGAAACTCCGCTGTAGTGTGATTCACCATCTGGTCACTTACCGTTCTGCACATCTGTATTGTATCATTGGTTCAGACTGCAATGGTGGGATTGGTCCTTTTTTTTTTAATTTAGCAAATCGGTGTTTAGTGTAATTCAGTTATCTACGCTTCCTGGTAGACCATGGAGGCATCTTCAAATAGCAGTTTAGCCTCTCCTCCCCACATTAACAGCCTTCATCTTGGGATGGGAAGAAGTATTCTTTGGAAATACCACTCTTTCTCCCTCCATTGACTTTAGAGAGCGCAAAGATGACTGACCTAGAGCAGATGACAAGGTGGCAAATGGATTTGGGCTGTACTGACATCTCCTCTGTTTCTGCATGCAGTGAACGTGAATATGTGAATGTCTGTTAATATCTGCAGAGAGGCTGCTTTAAATGCATGCCACCAGGCTCAAGACTGTGAAAAATGAAAGCCTATAGCTGCAACCTAAAGGCTTTATTTAGATATTAAAATAAGAGCCTGGTTCTCAAACTCAATGAAAAGGTTCTCACTAGTTTCTGGCTGTGTTGGCCCCGTTGCCAGGGATGCCGCGCACTCACAGTTCAGCTGTCGGTGGAGATGGTTGCCTCAATAAGTGTTATGGACCAAGGGGTCTCAATCTGGCCCCATTGTAGAGTCATCTCCTGGCAGTTTTCCTTTTGTTGTGTTCCACAACACTGAGTATCTCCTCAATTTTCTGTATTTACTTTCCTTCCCTCCTTTTGTGGAGTGCATTGTACAAGACTCTGGCTATGACAATGTCCTTCTGTTTCAGGAAATGCTCTGAACATCATACCGGAGCAGCTGCTGTTCAGTGCAGTGAGGTCGTTTCAAGAGGAAGGTTTTGTGACACGTGCAGTTTGTTTTGCCTGGGGACTGGTGGCCAGGTCTGGGAACTCCAGTCAGCCAGGACACAAGGGGAAATACTGGTGAAACCTGTGCAGTACTGAGGTCTCCTCAGAACAGGGAGTGAGCACGGTCCCTCAAGAAGCAAATGGAGTCCGTGCATTCCCCAGGAGCATGTGGTGAGGAAAGCAGATTACCTGGCAAGCACAGAGCACGGGCAGTTTGTGCTCTACAGGAGAACATGCTCCTGTCCACCAGGAAAAAATTGTCTCAGTAAAATACGTTTTTCTTAAGATATGTCTGAGTTTGATTCTTGCATTCAGTGGCCATTTAAACAACAAAATGACTAGGCAGTGTCCTTGTTCCTTAAAATGAGTAAAGGCAAGAGTGTGAACATGGAGTCCATGGGTGCAGCTGCCAGGGTTCTTGTCTTCTGCATTTAGAAAGTTTGTCTTAAGGCAAAACTAGTAGGGGAAATATATAGCATGTGAGCCTGGCCATAACATGGAGGTTTCTGAGTACCTGTGGCCCCTTGTGAAAGATTCCTGTCCTCTGTGGGGCATCTGTGGGAAAGCCTCGCCTGACTATGACCTCTGCTTTCCTCTGTGCATTCACTCTGCCCATGCCGGCCGCTCAGCTCCAAGCTCTGTCAGTAGCAGGCAAGATTCAGAGCTTTTTAAACAAGCCACCAAGTTACACAGGCCATTCAAAATGCAAACGGGCTGTGGCAGTGGTTCTTACTCACCCCACAGTGTTCATGAAAGGAAAGCTCTGGTTTTGTCAAACTGGTGCTTGTCCTGCAAAGCACAATGCGAGAGTGGTCAGCCCCACAGGCTGCGTGGGGATCCCGAACAAAGAGATGGTTTTCCCAACAAAGAACAAGACACGGCTAGATCAAGCTGGAGGTATGTAAGCACATCCTAAGCCTTGACTGGATTGAATGGTGCATTTAATGAGACTTAATAGAGACTAACACAGGATCTCCTGCTACTGGGGCAGGTAGAAACTGTTCTTTCTTGTTTCAGCAGTCTAAAACACTGTGTCTGCAGTCATGCGTACTTTTAAAAATCTGGCTCATAGTCTTTATCCGAGCCTGTCTGCCCGATCGGCAGTTCAAACAGGCAGAACCTGGATTCCCACCCAAGGAAGTGCATCCCATAAGCCACTCTGGAAGCTGCAGCAATGTAGGGTGGGACAGAGCTATCAGTGATGCATCAACGCAGGGCTTTGACAGGCAGAATCTGTCTCTCTCAAGCGATAGCTAAAATACATACAGGATGAAGAAGCTAAACAACATCAAATCCAGCTTCTGGTGCAGCTAAAAACCTAAAATAAACCACTCCAAATCAGAGAAACCCAGAGGCTAAGGTACAGCCTTCTTTATCTCAAGTTCCCTCTGCTAACAAAGGCACCAGCACTGCTGCAGGCTGCCCGTCAGCAGCTTAGCACCCCGACAACGCATTTCTTACAAGCAAAACTCAATGTGATGATGCAGTAAAATGCAGCTGTCTGATGCAGGAAGCCCGGGGTCTCTTGAATGCAGCTTTTCCTGCACTGGTGCACAGAGCTGCAGAAAAGCCAAGCACCGGGGCTGTCTTGATGCATCACCATCCAGAACCCCTTGATGTCAGCTGGTATTGTGCAATATTGACAGGTCCATACTGCACACTGTAAGAGGACCAGCTCAATTTCCCCATACCTCACTTCTTAGTAAATCCAGTTAGAACTAGAAATGTTTCTATCAACAGCCATCTCAAATAGTTTATGACACTCCAAATAGGCCAAGGAAGTTTATAGCTTGCTCTGATAAAAAAAGTTCATGAGCACTGACAAAATTTCTGCATTTGTTGCAGATGGTTCACAAGCAACAAAATTGATTTTTATTCATCTGTGGGGTGACGTGAGATTCCCGCACAGCCTGATCAGTACCTTGGCCAACTCTTGGAGCGCTCCTTTAAACAGAAATTCCCAGAGCCACTGTCTGAAACCAGCACTTCAGTGTGTGACCTCTGCGAAGTTAGCAGTAGTGTTAGGCACTCAGCCACTCTGATGCAAGTTACGCGAAACCTCAGGCCATTTCCAAACTTCCATATTGATATATTTCCTGGTTCCAGTGGTGCATAAAAGAAACAAACCCCAGAAAACCCCGCTCTGGATTTTCCCTTGCTGTCTTGTGAGTCTTAAATCCATCACGCTATTTGTTAGTAGCACCCATGCTATCACACTGCCTCTGTGAGGGTCCAAGGGGAGCTGCCCACCTTTCACTTGCTGACGGACTCAAAGCCCAGAAGGGAGTAGCTGAAAACAAACTTCACCGTAGTTACTTTGCAGGAGTTCTATTGCAGTGACATATTCTTTCTTTTTGTCTTACTGACTGTACATGGCAGTAGTCGATCACATTATGCTTGTCCCAGTTACGCTTCCTGAGATGCCTCTTCATTGGTTTTACACTGAGGAAGAACAGATCTTAACCTTCCCCCCAGCCTGTGCCTTTGCAGTTATATTGCATCTTTCTGCCTCCACAGATGCCAATGCGCTCACTCAAAGGAAGACTTCTCCTGACGGGATCCTTTGGGGATGTAATCTTTATGCAGAGCTTCCTCTTTTCCTGTCGTGTAGCTGATAGCCACATCTTTCTGTCCATGTGAGATCATGTGTGATCATCAACAGTCAGCACAAACAGTGACCTGCCTCGTACCTAAACAGCCCAAAGTGTGAAGGAGGACACGTGCTGCAGTTCTGTTCTGCGCCTGCTCATATGTGGGCTCATATAATTCAGCCACTAATGCCTTTTAGACTTTAGTGACACATCTTTAGTGTTATTTCCTTCTTCCTTTGCACTTCCAGGTACTTTTTTACCATTTCCACAATTCACAGTCTCAGCTCTCCTGTGGTGCATCTTCTTCTGTGACGCCCCTAGCAGAAAGTTCCCATAGAAGGTCCTCCATGGCATACATGAAGCTAGGTGTGATGAATGAGGACCTTACTTAACTATGTCCTTACCTGCTTGGCACTAATCACTCCTGAGCCTAAGCAGGCGGGTGAACAGACTGGAACAGCCCATCCTGGAGCTCAGAGTGCAGGTGCACATGGCTGGCAGAAGAACACAGTAGCAGGAAGAGCCACAGTAGTGACACACTTGTGCCTGGGGGACAGATGGGGATGGAAGCTGGGAGAGGCCATGTGGAGCTAAGACCAATATACCTTTGCTACCACCTCAACTTCTCTGCAAGGTCAGACCTTGCCACACAGCTTTCAACAGCACCAGTGTTTAATTTCTTGAGTTCTCTGCAAATGAGGAGGTGGGGAATGGGAAAGCAAATAAGCTCTTTATCCACCCTTTGTACCTTTCTCCGATGTCTTTTCTCATATTTCTCCTGAGCTTCACCTTCCTTTGCAGGAATATCTCAGTATGGGCAGTGACACTCCTTGCCCCACTTGGGCTGCATGTGGTCTGTGAGATGTGCCACTGCCACCAGTGGCTGCTTCTGAGCACCGGCTCATCACAGCTCAGTGTTAGGTGGGAGCAAATATCCCTGGGAAGCCACACAGGGTGGGCGGGTGGCAGAGGGAAGTGTCGGGATAGTACAAAAGGCAGATGCTGTTTCACACACTGGAGCCTCTGGAGGCCAAGTGTACTGTGAGCACAGAGGACGTCTGTCTTGTCCTCTCCTGTCCGCCAAGCTCTCTGTGGGACACAGCACCTCCTCCTCAGTTCGGGGACTCACTAAAACTTTCCCTATGTCACGTCTGAAGTTAGCAGGTCCCTTGTTCCCTCCATTCCTTCGTTCCTTCCCTGCTCTGCTGCATAACGCCATTGCTGAAGAGCTTTTCATTTTGGCTGTTTGGGGGGTAAATAGCAAAGTATTAATGGTTTGTAGAAGTTTCTATGTTTTCTAACTGCCCCCCTTTCAAAAAATGAAACCTATGAAAACCTTCTCAGTGGATATGTTTTAATTTAAAAATTGCGTTTGACCAGTGTCTGAACCAGCAACCTGCAAAGAGAACAGTTCAGCATTAGGGGCGAGTGCAGCGGGCTGGGATTAGTGCTGAACGCACGATTTGTTCTTATTACCCAGTCGCACTTACATCGTCTCACAGATCACCAGGAAACCCCAGATGTCTTTGCTTCTTAACTTTTCACAGACAAAACTGAACAAAAAAGGTTAAAAATCCTTGATCTCTGTTTTAGGCTGTGGAAAGCTTTCTTCTGAGGCTCAGAGTTCTCCGAGTTTGAACGCTCAGATCCCTCCCTGTGCAAGGAAGCAGGAGAGCACCAGCTCACCACGGGCCGGAAGGTGTGTGGGTCCTCCAGCCTTCCTTTGGATGAGCCTCACTGGCTCTCAGTCACACACCGGAGTTCAGTATTACGACAGGATGGCCTTTCTCTGGATGAACCTAAGCTGTGGTAGGAAATGAGCTGGAAGATTTCCCAGCCTGCTGCTGAGCCCTAATGCTCCCAATAGACACCGGTGCCTTGGAGATAGAGTCGTGGGCAAGTACTTAGGCATTTCTTTGTAAGTATTTTCTTAAAGGTGTCTGATATTCGCTGATATTTAAGTTCTCTGTTTTCAGTGCTCAGTTGCTTTCATCATACACGTTTTTTTTCTCCCCTAACTTGAGGAGCAAGTCAGTCATTTCAGCAGAACTTCCCAGATTTTCAAACCTAAAAATCAGTTTCCATGAAGTTTTACACCCACAGTTTCAGTGATGGGGAGGCTTTTGTTAGCAGGACTCAATCACAGGACTCTTTCCAAACTCCACAGGGGCTCAGTACAAAATAAAAATAACAAAACCAAATCCAAATTCACCTTTTTTTTTTTATCCCTTACCAGTTAGGAATGGTGAGAATTGCTATGACCTATGGACTTTGCAGTTTGATTCCCCTGGAGCAGGCAGAAAGTCTTGTCCCTCCCCAGCTTCCCCTACTGCCAGTTCTTCCCCCGGCTGTGTCATTCCCTCTGCTTCCAAAAATGTCTGTGATACAAGGCTTTTCCTCTCACTCCACCACCCAGCCCTCCCGCCCGGAAGGGTCAGGCTCTCTGAAGGCAGGTGCCTTGTGCGCTTGGAGGAGTGCAGCGGCACAGGGCCATGAAGGACAGGAAGCCTTTTACTCTAATTAGTTTCTGCAGAAGTTTGGCATTTCTCCTCGGAGCGGTTTCCCCGCTGATGAGAAGCACGTATCCAGCTCTTCCTCCTCACCTCGCACGTCTGCGCCTCCCACTGTCCCCCGCTGGGCTGCAGGGATTCAGCCGTGGATCACATTGCTTGGAGGAAGCAGGCAGGGGATATGTGCGGAGATAAACACTCTTTTCTGACACTGGGAGGGATTTCTTTCAACTTGGCCACATTCATGACCTGAACCTGGATGCTTTTTGCTACCTGCTCCCCCTCACCTCCTCCTGCCTGGCCCAGACTCACAGGCTTTTGTCTGGTTAATTAGTAAAATTCCTTCCAGGGTTTCCTGGGGGCTCTTTGGCTGCTGGGTTATGAAGAACCATGAGTTCATTGTTTAAATTAAGTTCTTCTATATGGAAACACCACTGGTTTCCCATATGGTCTTGGCAAAGCCACCATCCGCTCCCCACCTAAATTAAATTTCACTAATTGAATTAGTTACCATTTTATCAGCTGCCGCTTTGCAGTAGTTTGCGAACCCCCAGGGGCCCAGGCCACGCGCAGTCAAGAGCTTCCCCACCTCACTCTCTCATTTATCATTGTGACAAAGTGCAGTGCTGCGAGAAGCAGGGGGGTGGAGAATACCCTGCCCTCCCCAAGCATCCCAGCCATCTCCGAGCATCCTGATGATTGACCTCTGTGAGTGAAGCAGCCCTGCTCTGACCCTGGATTCCCCCTGCAACAGCGGCGTGGGCTGGGCTGAATGCAGGAGTGTCAGAAGGGAAGCCCCATGGGCGGGCAGCGGTGCCCTGGGACATGGTCGCTTCCATATGACAGGGGACCAATAATGACAGGCCTGGGCTTAGGGGCCACCTTGCCTGCGGGTTGGAAGGGGAAAGAAGGACACCTAGAAGAGGACAGTCTGAAACTGATCTGCTAGTGGACTGTGAAGTGTGTCACCTGCTCCAGCCCCTGCCTTTCCTTGCCAGGCACAGGGGTGGCTCAGCTATTGTCACAACGGGATGCTGGGGATGTGGTGCCAGAGTGGGTGGCAGGCTCCCAGCTCTGCCACAGGTACTTCTGGCTGCTGGACTGTGCCCAACTGCTCAGGGCTGTGGCCTTCTGCTTGGAAATTGTTGTCTCCTGTGTTACAGCTTTGGGGGGGGTGGGGGTGGGAGTGGGCAGGGTGTGCTCAGGGAGGGGGAGAGGCATATAGAAGCATCATCACCCCATGCTTCCTGACCGGCTGTCATGTAGAAGCTTCATCACCCCATGGTTTCTGACCGGCTGTCACTGCACCATCGTCATCTCTCCGTGGGAGAGGAGAGGGATGTACAGAAGCTGTAGGCAGGCTGGGAATGTAACCCTCTGGTTTCAAACCACAAGCAAATTCTTTCTAGGGACACATCAGCACTGCGTAACGCTTGGTGGTGTAGGAATCCCTCTGTGATGTAAACCAGGGATAGCAAGGCCAGCAGGGCTGTATGGGCTTAGCAGGCTGAGCTGATGAACCACACCAGTTTGTATTTAGGCCCCTTGCTGAACGCAGACATCTTCACCTAATTCAGATGCTGCCAGACCTCAGTTTGCTTTGCAGGTGAGGCAGACACCCGCTGGTAGTGATTATCGTTAGGTATCTGCAGCATGCACGTGAATAGGGACTGCTGGCTCCTATAGTAAAACTCCGCTGCTTCCAAGCTAATCTGCCAAAGGGTGACTTGGTTTTCATCTGTGGACCTGTGATGCAGAAAGCATGGAAGGAGGGAAGCCAAACTTGAGAATGAAGCTGCTATTCCAGTGTTGAGCAGGGCCAGCACTCTTCTGCCCACAGCCACCAGCCTTCCTGGGGCGTGTACTTGCAAAGAAAACAACAACAACAAAATCTGTTAAAAAAATATCAAAGCTGAATGAGCATTTCCCCGAAGTCTGGCTGACACCCAACATTATTATATATCCTTGATAAAATGCTGACAACTTTCAGAAACCCCACAAGGGTGTTTGAATATCTGAGAAAGAACAGTCCCAGGAGTATTTGCCAGTCTTCCATGCTCAGCAAGGTGTTGGTGCTTCATTTTTAGTACTACGCACCTATTTATGCCCCCTGAGCAATTTTAGCAGTTTCTCATAGATCATCAAAATACATACAGAGGTCACAGTAACAAATGAGTCAGAAAGTGTTCAGTACAGATTTCTTGGATAGGCAGTGCGATTTCTCTGAGCTGATTGAGCCATGCTGTAGGTTTTCACCTGGTTATGTATTATAAATTCTTATGTAGTTATGTTTCTAAGGAATTTCTATGGAATGGTGATGGACAAAGAGAATTTGGTATACCCTTGGGATGCCTCCACCACCTTGATCTTATTGTTAGGTCTTTTGAATATTTTTCAGCTCGTGGTCTCATTTGAAGTAGAATGTTAGTATAGATGTGGGTACAGGGTGGCTGGCACGGCCCCTGCAATGGGCCCTGAAGTTATTTCACCATGACAAGCACTGTGCTATCTATCTCAGCCCCCAAGAGAACATAGCTAGTCAGCCCCCAGTTAAGGGTGATGGGAACTCAACCAGTGTTAGCATCAGATGCCCCTGTAGAGAAGAAAAAATATATAACAGAGCAGGTCCTGCAGGGTTCTTCCATGGCAGTAAGAATCAGAGGTGACCACTTGATATCTGTCCCTGAGTTATGAGATATACATAAAGATTACAGCCATCGTGAAGGTGAGCAACTTGATCCTTGGCTGCTCTGGTGCTGGGATAGCAAAGCCGATGGTATGGACTTAGAGCATAGAGAAGCCAAGCAGCTGAGACTAATGGCTAGAGAAGTGGGTATTGACAGAGGTCTTGCAAAAGAGGCCCATCCTCTCTCTTTCTGGAAGCAGCTCCTGTGGAGTGTGAGGAACAGGTATCCCTTTAGAGTTGATCATCATGGTTGGAGTCTGTGATAGGCCTCCCAACCAGAATGAAGATGTAGATGAAATATTCTACAAGCACCTGGGAGAAGTCTCATGATCGGTGCCACTCATTCTTGTGGGGCACTTCAATTTACCAGGTGTCTGCTGGAGATATAATACAGCAGTGAAGAAACGGTCCAGGAGGTTCCTGGAGTGTGTGGAAGACAACTTCCTCACACAGCCGGTGAGGGCACCAACTCCCTGCTAGACCTGCTGTTCACCAACAGAGAAGGACTCGTGGGTGATGTGAAGGTTGGAGGCCATCTTGGCCACAGTGACCATGAGATTACAGAGTTTTCAGTTCTTGAGGCAGTAGGGAGGAGAGTCAGTAAAACTGCCACCCTGGACTTCTGGAGGGAAGACTTTG
>NW_010390879.1:7120-10810 GCF_000710305.1 Buceros rhinoceros silvestris | reverse complement strand
ATATTTATTGAATAATTAAATTCTTAGTGAACTTCACTAATATGTGAAACAAAGATATACAGAATGAGCTCTATATAAAACTAGAAAGGAAAATGGGACCATTTAGTCCAGAAAATATGATTGTTCATTCATCCATTGTTTCATATCAAATACAGAGGTAGCTCTGGTTCAGAAGTGATTAGTATGTAGATTGAGTGCTTCTGGTTCCTTTCATTATCCATTTTTAATTTCACAATTACAAATTATTTGTAAGTAACACAAAGATTTTGGGGGGTGAGTTGTATCAAATACCATTTTTCCTTAAATTTCTGAGGGCCCCCCCCGCCCCGAAATTTCTTTCACTTCCATTTCAATACTCTGCTTATCAACTTCCTTTCCAAATAATTAGCATCCAGACAAAGTCATCTGTCTTTGTTTTGCAAAGATTTAATAATCTGTTTGGAAACAAAGAAATGGTAGACTGAAGTTGTTAAAGTGTCAGGTGATGATCTACCCGTGAAAGAATCTTTTCTGCTAGGTTTTATTTACACACCTGTAGCTGTTAGCTATTGCCGTTACTACAGAAATTCATACACGCATCTGTATACACAGACATGCAAAGCATGGAAACTCACTTGGCAACTGATATTTCTAGCGTTTCTCATTCCAGAATTCCCATTTGTTTACAGAGTTACTTTAAATAGCTTATTTTAATTGGATATTTTTGTATTTCACACATCTATTAATACTTATATGTGTACAATAGTGCTAAGCTGTCTTAGGAGCATTGTTTCATGTCTGTGCAGTGCTTCCAACAAGTATAGGTTCTATTCAGCATTATTAAAAGTGAGTATTAATAAAAATGCTGGAGAATTATGAGTGTCCGAGATCAGTATGTGTTTTCCCACCTGCAGATGTTTATCAAAACATAGTATTTCTGTAGGATTCAGTAAAATTCTTCTATTTTCCTTTTTGGAAAATCAAAGTACAACCTTTTTTTAAGTTCCATTTAATACAACAAATTTGCTCTGTAAAAATACTGACTTTTTCATCACAAGATATTCAAGTCAGAAGGGCTTTTTAGCTTTTTTTTTTAAATAAACTTTTAATATTTCTGAGTTTTTTTCAAGTGCATTCAGAAAAGTAAGTAATTTTGAAATTTCTTACAGAAGATAATTCCACTGTTCAAATAGTTCAAAAGAAGTCAGGCTGATAAGCTTATATAAGTTAATGGCTTATGTAAAAGAGAAATTTAGCTTAAATCTGCAATATCAACTCTTCGTATTAGCATTACCTTGTCAAAAAGTAGTAAGTCTGTGCCTGTATGACTTTTTAGGAACAGTATGGAGTTACAGATTTTATAGTTCTTTCCCTTAACTAGATTTATACTGACTTCAGCACTTAGAAGCTTATCTGTTTGGCTTTACCGGAATTTCTTCTGAATAGCATGCATGTGAAGTGACAGAAAAAACCCCAAGCTTTTCCTCTCAGAAAAGAATTACTTAGAGACTAGGTGTGGTTTATAGCCTCCATTAGAGCCCTCTCTTCAGATTCAGAAGCAAGAGTATCTGGAGTTAACCCACATGCCTCCACACTTTGTGACCTTCTGCTGATTAGATTCTGCGGCTTTACCTCTCTTCCACAGTAGCACCACCTAGATCAAATGACAACTGAGGTGGACTCCAGATATCAATCAGATCTCTCCTCACATGCAATCAGCTGCCAGTGTCATGGGGTAATCAAACCAAATGAGACCACAAAGCAGTTTCAGCTGCAGGCTTTGCCCACAGCACTAACGAGACAGCACTCGTGAAAAAGAAAAATAAAAGTGCACAAAGATCATTCCTTTAGTCAAGTGGATGACAGACACTGGCTGCAGGACTTGGTTTCGTTAGACCCAATTCCACCCGGAATAAACTCAGTAACTTGCAACATATCAGCAGTTTGTTTATTTCTGTGTCTCTGCTTGGAGATCTCTGTCTTATGGCAATTCCAATGCAGAGAAATCCAGAGCAAAGGACAGTGCCCAGTGGATATATTTGCACGTCAGCACCCCGCAAAACACCTCTTTAGCTCACAGTCTCCTCAGAGCGGTAGTTCTGTGTCTGATCTGGAAACAATCCAAAAGTTACAGTATTTTTTCGTTTTATAGGAGATGATTCATCATTGCTGTCCAATTGTTTTTTCAACTGAACTGAAATTCATTATGTGGTTTTTTTCTTTTGGCTCACAGTCCTTTGTAAGGGGACATCAATATATTGAATAGTTAAACACTGAAAAACATTGATGTATTTGGTCCTTTGTATCTTTGTCTCACTAATATAGGTGACTGCCCAATCCCTTGGGGCCTGAAAAGGCCCCATTGTGCTTTCAGCATCCAAAAATACCATGAAAGACAGTCATATAACTATACAAAAATGTTATTGTGGCAACAGTAAGTCATTTCTGCTCCTGTCCAAGCCTAAGGTAAAACAGATCCAATTGGAGCCATGTCTGAGACTGGAGCAGAGAGACTTGGAGCTCACTGGCTACGGCTGAGCTAACCCAAGTTAGACCAGTTGCACCAGCAGGCAAAAATGAAAATCCATTTTCAGAAGTGTTGGTCAGCACTAAATCAATACCTGGGAAAAAGGGAAATACACGTGAGTCAGAGTTTTTATTCGCATATGGCTCTGCAGATTCAGGCAGACACAGAGAATGATCTAAACGTAATATTCAACTTAATTTCCATCAAGAAACCAAAACATTACACTTGATTCAAGAATATCAAATTCTTTTCTTTGATCCTGATACCTGGGAATTTTTTTTTTCCTTCAGCTTCTCATTCCATTATAATGTTCCATATATTGTCTTACTGTATTTAAGAAAAAAACACACTGGACATATTATGATTTCCCATAAATTGGACAACCAAACTATTGGATACCTACTGTCTCGCAACAGGATAGGGAATACGACACAGTTATATGTCCATAAAACTAAGTTGTGAAATTATAAATTGATCCCCTCCCTTTTTTTTTTATTTTGTTCTTGGTTTTGTTTTTAATTGGGATACTGCTGGGAGTGTTTTCAAAAACAACATTGAAAAAAGTTAAGAAGTAGCTATTATAAAGGATCGTTGTCCTCAGGCAGGATTAAATACGTCACTGCCCTTGTAACAAGAGTATATCCCTAGTGTCTTGGCCAAATTCCAATTTGAGAAATTGCATTCTGCCTACCTAAATTTTCTCAGCAGTTGGAATGGATATCATATTAAGCAATATCATCCATTGTTATGGGTCTGGTAAATAACACTATGCTTTTCCTTTTTGGAAATCAACGTACAGTGTTCCGCAATGCTGTTACCAGCTGACCTTGAGAGGAGCTAGGCACTGGAGCTAAAGGGGAAATGACAAGCACTAAACTCTTCCCAGGAAAGGTTCAACATTTGCAGGATCAGGCCCCTGAAGCAATTTCTTTTTGTGCCAGTGAAGGCTGCATGTCATCTTCTATAGAGCAAGTGAAGTGATCCTTGTTAACATGGGGCTTTTGTGTATGATTACAGCAAAAAATACAGAGAACTGTGTGGGTCTTCTGTCCTTGTGCCATTAAAGCCCACTAATTAGCAAAAGAAATAAGGAATTTAAATAGCAGTCTTTACTGGATGCTCAGCTGGTAGATACCTGTAGTAAATGGGAGTTGTATGAACGAAATGTTATGCTCATGGAAGAG
>NW_010390879.1:0-7035 GCF_000710305.1 Buceros rhinoceros silvestris | reverse complement strand
GAGCGTGCACATCAGTAACCCATGACATGGTACGCTGTACCGCTTGGAGAAATATAAATAAGATGTCACTGTATGGTGTTGCATGCACATTCGTTTAGTATTCTGTACCTCATACACACAGACAAACACCTTTTCTGTTTTTCTCCCATGAGATCAATCAGTTTACTCCTTCCTTTGGAAAAAATGCATTGAAATATTGAAGAACAAAATTAAGGTTCCTCCAAAGTGATTTTGATCTTTAAATGCAGGTCCCTGAAGAATGCTACACAGGTGGAGACACTGGAGGAATGGAGTTTTTTGCTGTCTCCTTTGTGGGCTAAATACAGGGGTCGGTCACTAAAACCTCACTATGCCTAACACTCCTCTGTGACTTTCTACAGCCCCTTTCTGCCTGTATTTTGCTGGCCTGGCTCCACAACTAATCCTTGTGCCTTTTCAGGAGCGCCCCTAGGATAGGTATTAGAAGCAGTGAAGGTCTCTATAGTTAACTTGTTTCTTCCATGGAATCTTCCTTATGCTGCTAACGATTGCTCCTGGCTAGGAAAGCTGGGTGGATCCCACAACCAAATCTACAAATTCTGTCTAAGAGAGAAGAGAAACCAAATTCGCTGATCACATTCTGCTCTGTCACACTGCAGGTTTCTCCTTCACCTGCCTATGAGGTAACAGGAGACTTGACATTTTCCAGTTCCTATAGGGACAGGGTGAATTTCACCTCACCTGATTACAGACACCCGGTAGATGAATGTCCAGTCCTTGCTAAGCATTCTGGACTACATGATAGTGGGAAACAATACGGAAGAACAAATCCACTGAACAGATGGTAATCTTTTAATTACAACAAGAAGGAGTAACCCTTTAATCCCACCAGAAATGAGTGGGATGAAGAAGTAAATTTATAGTCTAGCTGTAATTTTTAGAAGTTGAAAACCTGTCATTTTTATTCAGAATCAAAACAAAAGTTTTGAAATTGTACACAGACTAGAACATGCATAGGCGATTAACCTGGAGCAGACAGAAATAGTATGTGTTAACATTAAAATTAAAAAATTGCATTTTTAAAGGATATTCTGAAGTGAAAGATTGAGCTAAAGAAACTAATTAAACCAAAGATATCAAATCAAAGAAAAGGAAACATCCTATTTAGAAGACTTTCGAAAGATGGGGGGAGATATTTTAGTGTTTTAAAAGTCACATTTTCACCATTAATGTTATTTCACCGAAATGTTATTTAAATTAAATTCACTGTTTGATATTGAATTATAATTCTACAGACGATAGTGTTATTTGTATAGTATTCAAATTTACTTTCTTCATTTTGGAGATGATCCAATGAATTCTTGTACCTAAAGATGAACAGAGGATAAGGCCTATAACATGACAGGATAAGAATATATGATTTAGCAGTTTAGACTTGTGTATGTGTTGCTGATATGATTAAATCTTCTTTTATGTCACATTAGCATCTCATTTCTGGTCTATGGATGGCACATTGAAGATGCAGCCAAGGATAAGAAGAGTAGTGTAACCTGAATAGCTTGAAAAGCACAGAGAAAAACATAGATTTGGGAGCAGAACAGGGAAGAATATTTTTTAAAGATGATATTTAACGTTGAATTGACAGCCTTCACCCTTTTGTAGTATACTGCTACAGATGCAATAAAACAGAGCTTCACACATAATCCCAAGGACTCTGGAGAATCAGAAAATTAATGAATAGTTTAAAGAGAAATGAAAAAGAGCAGAAACCTATAATACTCTGAAGCAGATACTGTCAGTGCGTGGTTGCTATGTATATGAACTGGAGCTTGCTCTCTTCCCTCTCCTTGGGTTTTAGGAAGATGATACATGATGTCCTAGTTGCTTCTAGTGGGGGAAAAAGTAATTTAAAATAAAAGCACAAACCCTGTGCTATGATATATGGATACATATGAATGACAGTCACACAGACTAAACCCGACTTTCTGAAACCACCGATCTTATAAAAATACTGCTCAGGTTGAAAGCTTTACTTAGCCAGTTTTGATAAAAAACTAACCATGAGTTTCTGATAAACTTTATTTCATAGTTTTATGAAATCTTGATGTTCATAATTCTTTAGTGGCTCTTCAGAGTCTACTCAGTCATGAAGATACTCTCATGCTGTTAGAAGCCAAATGCTCAAGTTCATGGAAGAGATTCATATAGCGAATGGACAATAGCATTTAACAACGAGACTGAGTCTGAAATTACGTAACACAATATGCCAGATAAAAAGGAAAATCTCTGCCCTCAGTAGGCATTTAGGCATAATGACATTTAGAGATCGCATTCATATTTGGGGCCACTGGAAGTGATAGAGTTCAGAGGATGCGTCCGGAAAAGCACACCTGATAACCCTGGAAGGAGCACCTGAACTTTAGAAATAAAGCCCCAGCTTCAAAAATTCAACTCCATTTTTTAATAGTTCCCCCCACAACCCACCCCAGCAACTTGAATCCTGAAAGTATGTGGTATAAAAACGTATTAGAACATTTAATTGAGTTCAGTAACTACTCCCCTTTCACCTTTGTTATTCCATTCATGACTGCATCACCTGGACAGACTAGAAAATAGAATGGACAAACTCTACTGAAACAAAGAAGTTTCAGTCACTAAAACCAGCAGCTGCATATTTGCCAAACATAATATTTGCAGCATAAGAGATAGAACCAATCATTCATGCAGGAAAATGTGAGGCTAAATAATATAATTGCTATATTATAATATATAGGTCTTCTCTGTGGCATGGCAGCCTATGTGGAGTCCCAGTCACACAGCAGGACTAATTAAGAAGGCAGATGAAGACTAGTGCTAGGAAAAAAATTGCAATAAAGGCATCACTTTTTTCCACCCTCCTTTTCTTATAGCCAATGGGAAGAGACAAATTCACAGTGTGCTCCACATTAGCCCATACGTGCATGCTAAGAGAAAATTCACTCCCATTACCGCATGGTGGGTGTGCATCCATGGCTACAAGTTAGGATTTGAGTGCTCGCCGTTAATGATATAATTCTTATCCCACAGCTGTGTGGAGCTCTATAATCAAGATTTCATCCATAAGATGAAATTCACCCCTGCAGACAAAGCTGCAACACAGATGATACAACACAAGTACCCTACTTCTACCTTCAGAATTTACATTCAGTAAATGTATTATTAAAACTACATTATGTGAATATTCTGTAATTGGTGTAATTTGGAGCCTTGAATCTGCGGGTTTTTTTCTGTACTGAGCTCAACCAATGGAAGATGTGCAAACAGAAGAAAGTTTTTTCTCTCTAAACCAGTGTATCTAGGATTCCTTTCATCTAGATTTAAAGGTTTTTAAAAGTTCTGTATCTAGGGTGGGATTTATTGCTTCATGTCATCTAGGCAGTAAAAAGTAGGTAAACTCAATCTCTTCTTAAAAGTGCTCATTTCTTTTCAGTGGCTATTGACAGACCTTGACATGACCAGCTCAGGTGGACATGTCTAGCAATGGAGATGGCTGTAGCTGGTTGAGGTGACTATGATTGTAAGACTGTCTCTACCACCAGTAAAGACAAGCATCTTCAGATACTCTTCCTATTTTGGACTCCTCTCAGACTGACATGAGAAAATTACCTTAAGAAAGACATGCAAAGCTGTATGTGCTCCACTGTGCATATTTCTTTTTCCAGTTGCCTACCTGTGAGTTATTTCATGGAGCTGGGTTGTTTTCCCCATTCATCTCCTAGCAGAACTTCTGCAACAGGGCTTTTTTTTTTCCAGCTGGTTCCTGGGTACAGGAGTAGTTTTGAAACTACTATGGCCTTTAGAAGCTCTGTCACGTAGCATCCAATGTTAGGATAAATTTCACGGGACAGAATAAGGTCTAGAAAACAGGATATATTTTGATAAGCCACAAGAAGATAATTAAGAAGCAGAAGTACATAGGAAAAGGTATCACTGAGCAGGTACAGTTTTGCTTAAATGAAGACAATGAGGCTGTATCAACTAATTTTCATTGAAGACCTTGACACCTGCAATTAATCCTCAGTTGTTCACTACACAATTCTGAAATACAGGAATTAAATTAAGACACTTATACCTATAGTCATAGCAGGACAAAGACACTTCCAAGTGCCTACTGCTTCAAGCTATTTACTCTCACCTCCCATTGACTGATAGCTGAGGACTTCCTACGGTCTAAACAATGAGTTCAAAAGCTTTAAAATGTTTTGTGTGTTTTTCAAGGTAAAATATCACATCTATATATAATTAAAGAAGAAAATTTTATCTGTTCATGAGATCAATCCCCTGACAACAACTGGAACTCAAGGAGCAGAAAAAAAGCCTAGGTAAAGAATTAGAGCCAATCTATAAATATAAGGTACATTAATATGAACAAATAAACGACGCCAAGATCCATTTATCTGAGAAAAAGACAAGTGAGTCACCCCAAGGAGCATATTTGGCCCATTTCTTTTTATTATATTTAATAAAAATGTAAAATCTTTGTAAAAATACTAATGTAAAATATTACATTTTGCATACTGACAAATGAGAACAGTGTATTCTCATTAAAATGTATTTTATTCTCTATAAATTCAATTAAATTAATGAACATATATACACAGTATATATATATATATCACATAACAAGGACACTCTAACCAAACCTATGATCCGAGGACTTCGCCGTCACCGTCCAAGCTCGCTAGGCCCTGGCAGATGAACCTCAGGTGTAAAGGGCGGAGCCAGTTCCACGCACGCTGGTGTCTCACCTAAAAAATCCACTGCGCAGGCTTGAAGGGTGCACTCATCGCTTGCAGTGAGCGTGGGTAAAGCCCTTCCCAGATCTTCGTTCGCGAAGCCAAGCCATGATGATGATGTCTGGCTGACTACTGCCTTGTTTAACTTTCCAAGGAAGAAAAAGCTTTGTAAATATAAGCAGAACTTTGACAGAGCAGAAGAGCAGTTTGGTCACTCTGTAAAGGAGGATTTCTTTTCTTTATTTCCAAGGAAAGAATGATCTTCGTTCTCGAAGCCAAGCCATGATGATGACAATGATGATGATGATGACACATAACAAAGATGTTTACTTGTTTACAAACAGCCTGAATACATTCATACTCAAAAATCTTTCTTTTGGGGAATCAGAAGATTTTTTTGTTCTCTAGCTGCCCGTGGATTCCAGGTGCCCACCAAAGCTGGTCTATGACTCCCCTCCTCAGGTGGACAAAGAGAAAATATAATTAAAGGCTCGTGTAAGGTTGGGGAGATCACACACCAATTACTGACACAGGCAAAACAGACTCAGCTCTGGGAAATAAGTTTAATTTCTTGTCAAGCAAATCAGAGTAGATAATGAGAAATAAAACCTGATTCTCAAAACACCTTCCCCCTCATTCCTCCCTTCTTCCCAGTCTTAACTTTACTCCCAATTCCTCTACCTCCTACCCCCGACTAGCTCAGGGGGATGTGGAATGGGGATTGTGATCGGTTCATCACACATTATTTCTGCTGCTCCTTCCTCCTAAAGGGCAGGACTCCTCACAGTCTTCTCCTTCTCCAGCATGTGTCCCCTCCCACGGGAGACAGTCCTCCATGAACTTCTCCTTACCATGGGCTACGGTTCTTCGTGAACTGCTTCACTATGGGTCCCTCATGAGGTCACAAATCCTGCCAGCAAACTTGGCCCGGTGTGGTCTCCTCTCTGCAGGGGTACACAGATCCTGCCAGGACCCTGCTCCAGCATGGGCTAATCACATGGTCACATCCTCATTTAGGCATCCACCTTGCTCCAGTGTGGAGTCCTTCATGGGCTGCAGTGTGGATACCTGCTCCACCATTAACTTCCAATGAGTTGCAGGGAGGCAGCCAGCCTCACCATGGTCTTCACCGCAGACTTCAGTGGAATCTCTGCTCTGGTGCCTGGAGCACTTCCTCCCCCTCCTTCTTCACTGACCTGGGTCTGCAGAGTTGTTTCTCTCACATATTCTCACTCCTTTCTTCAGCTGGAGGTTGTTGCACAGGGTTTTTTTTTCCCCTGTCTTTAATAATTTTATCACAGAGACGCTACCACAGTCGCTGATGGGCTTGGGCTTGGGCAGCAGCAGGTCTGCCTTGCAGCCAGCTGGCATTGGGTCTGTCAGACATGGGGGGAAGTTGCTAGCAGCCCCTTACAGAAGCCACCCCTATATCCCCCCACTCAGAAACTTTGCAATGCAAAGCCAACACATTGCCAGATTAGTATTCTTTTGATTTTATGGAAATGGAGCAATCATAGCTTAATTATAAGTTAACATTTATATAAATTTCAGTGAATGTCTGTCAGGAATATATTTCTCGAATTAGGTTGAAGATGACTGTCATGTCTATGTAGAGATCAGCACAACCCATGGTGCTGGGGAGCCTCTCTGCTAACAATTGTATTTCCAAAAGTACTGCAATATTCCCAGATTATTCTTGCCTTTTATTTGATTGTTAAAAATATTCTTGCGAATGATGCTTTATCTTTGGTCAGAGTGAGTATTTATAATCCTAAGAAAATTAATTTGTGAAAATATTCAGCATTGTCGTGTGTACAATGGTAATGTAACAGACCAGTAAAATGGTCTGAAGGAGGCTAATAAATACAAGAAAGATCCAGGTACATTTCAGACAAAGAGACTAGACACTTGGTGTCCCAGCAATGTCTCCACTTTTAAGCAAGAATCAAATTATGCCAGAAAGGTAGAAAGTTCATGGTATATTAGCCGGCACAAATGCGTTATGCTCACCAAAGATATCTCAGATTTCCTCACTGTCAGGTACAGAGGGTCTTAAATCCCTATAAAATCATGTAACATTGTTCAGGTTGTATCTATGACACATTCACACTCCACTAATTTCACATTTAATAGAAATTTCTATCACAAGTTCTAATGAGTTTCCTGGAAAATGTGGTGTGATAGATGATACCTCTAAGCTCCAGCACTGTATAAGCATAGTTACCAAGACTATGTTGGTGAGAATGATGGCCCAGTTGGAACTTGTCCCGGTTTGGGCTAA
>NW_010390878.1:4096-6696 GCF_000710305.1 Buceros rhinoceros silvestris | reverse complement strand
TAGCGCCAGAGCTGGGCTCCGCCGCCCTCTGCCTCTGCGCGCTGTCCGCACCCCGCTCAGCTGGCTGCAGCAGTGCAGCTGGAAAGGGGGATTCCTCCTTGCCGAGCCCACGTTTTTTTGCCCCCTCAAATTATTGGAGTATCTTCTCCTATCTTAGAATTTGTACCTCTGATAAATTACAGAAAAAGGGTAAACCAGAATCAGCAGGAGCATCCTTTGGCCTCTCGAGGGAGGCATTAATGAACTTTTAGTGTAGTGAATTACAAACGTTTTTATGTAAAGAAACATCACACACAATAGCTGTTGTGAGCCTTGTCAAGACTTGGAAGTTTGTGATGATGGGGAAGGAAAACTTTAATCAAAGTTACTACCTAAACTAAAAGTAATCATTGCTGGATGTAATTCTTGACAAGGCCATTACAAAATTCACCGAGAGCCCACATCAGCTGTTTAATTTACTGGTATTTGAAGTATTCTGGCTGTTCTTAGGTAGCTGTTATAGGAAAGCTGGTCAAAGTGGTGCAATTTTACATCAAAGCTACAGCCCCAACCGATGATAAAGAGAAATGGGAGCAAGAGTCACAGAAGAAATACTCTCCATTAAATATAAAAAGGAGTCTGGTCAACTCAGTATAGCAACGACAAAGAAGAAAGAGTTAATTCAAAATTTCTGGCTAAGAATTAGAAGCTGAAATATGGGTTTTTTTGAACTATGAGATGTAACATTAGGAAGAAATTAACGATCCCGGAGCAGCTGCTATTTTGCTGGTACCACAGAACCCCCCACGTTACAGTTTTGACACTTGAGCCGCTTGAAGCAGCAGCTCTAGAGCCCAAACTCGGGGTGTTTTTAGAATCTATCACAGGAGCTAATTATTTGCTGTTAAACTTTCCGAAGCCGAGTAGGAGCATGTAGCACTGAAAAGCAAATATAACAAAGTTTACCTTATTTCCCGCAAAATGACACCACAGAGACTCGGGCAGACTACTGCATGTTTATTGATAAACAGTGATTCCGTTCTCAAAACAGGTTGTTTTATTTTTTTTTTTAAATTAACGTAATAGCCTTTGTGGACTTGTAAGACACTTCACACAGGCGCTTCTGGCGAGGAAACAGACTCCAGACTACAGGGAAGGAGCTCGAGGGCACAGTCCCCGCTTGCTTCGCTCAGCTTACCGCGTGTTCACCTGCGGGGAACAGTTCAGCGTCAGAAGTCCACAGGACACCCAACAACTACTTCTCCTCTGCCTCAAGATCCTGGAGCTCTTAGTGACTGTAACTCCGGCAAGTACAGCACTCACAACATGCAGCAATTGTATTTTAAAGCACAGCAGATCAGATGATGGTAACGATACCGGTGCTGGTGAAAGATTCAACAGAGCCTGCTGCAAACACTACTCACCACATCGTCGATCTTCAGAATACTGCGCACAGTTTCCGTCGCCAGAGTCAGGGCGCTCAAAGAGACGAGCAGCGGCTGGACAACCAGCTCCTCCAGGATGTTGGAAATGCCACCCTACGAGTACAGCCAGCTGTTACGGCCTGCAGGTCGGGCTGCAGTTGGATTTAGCACGTTTCCTTCTAACAGAACCCTGAGGAGGACGGTCAGCTCTCAGTCAGACTGCGAGAGGGCTCGTGCTCAGGAGTATCATGGTTTGACCCTCCTCCCCCTGTGCACGAGATGTATCCACTCAGAATTAGCCAGGAGAAAAGACAGACGCAGGTATGCCAGCTGCAATGTGGTGACAACACTGACAACACAGTGTGCTGCTCCTAACACACGAGCACCTCCCACCGCAGGCAACGCTGATGGATCACTGGAAATGGATCTGGTTTTGTAGCTGAAACCATGTTTGGGCAGAGACGCCGAGCTGCACATCCTGTGGGCATGGCGTTGAGGAATCTGCTATGTCAGGACTGGGGACAGGCCGTTAAAGCCTCAGAGAACAAGCTGTAACCTACCCCGACACTGACTGCAGGGAGAACGCTGTAGTGAGTCACACACTCACCCCCTCCATCGTGTACCCCTAACACTACGCTCTTTCCTCCTGATCCCCGAGTATTTTGTAAGCTACACTACGGACGTACAACTCCCCGTTACCTTTCTGACGTTAATGCCAGCTGTTTTCTCCCCTTGAGCATGTCTGTTTCTCAGCTCTGTCACCGTCGAAATCGGGTTGAGACCTGCGTTTTCGGCCAGCGTGGATGGTATGACCTCCAGCGCGTCCCCGTACGCCCGGACGCAGTACGAGTCCATGCCCCTCAAAGTGCGAGCGTACTCGTTCAAGCGCAGCGCCAGCTCTATCTCCGGTGCTCCACCTCCTGCAATTAAAGCTCTGAGGACAGGAATTAAAAATCAAACCTTGTTTCACACAAGTGATTAGGTTTTGTGTATTATTAATACACTGAATCAACCAAACCGAGACGTTACCTTTTCTTAACTAAGCATCTTATGACACACAGGGCATCGTGAATTGAACGCTCAGCTTCTTCTAGAACTAGTTTGTTGGATCCACGTACCACAATGGCTACGGTTTTTCCAGGGTTTGTGCAGCCCGTGATCTAAAACATAAACCCAAACACTAAGACTGAAGGGAAA
>NW_010390878.1:0-4025 GCF_000710305.1 Buceros rhinoceros silvestris | reverse complement strand
CTAAAAAAAAAACCCAAAAACCAAAGCTGAAGGGAAAAAAAAAAAAAAAAAAAGGTTCCGGACAAAAAAGCTTCAGCCCAGAATTTGCAAGTTCTACAACAGCATCGGTGTCTGCCTACGCAAAGCCACTACTCCTCCCTAGTCAGTGGCTACTCAGGGATTAGGAGTAGGAACTTAAACGTAGTGACTTCAGTAGTAGAAGCCACTGGAGTTAGCAGCTGTTACGAAAATAACTGGCAGATGTTAAGCAGGTATTAAGATTTTGCCGCTCGCTCACTCACCTTTATCAGTTTCCCAGAACCGTTCAAGTTGACCTCCTCTGCCAGCTCCGCAGACCCCAGCATGTCGGGAGTGAACTGGTCAATGTGGGCAACAGGCTTCGTTCCAATTGTCTGCAAAAATCATGGAAAAAAGAAGGGAGACTCCCGAACGCGGCCTGCCGAGCCTGCGGGAACACGCTGCCGGGTGTTCTTCTGCACGACACCGCAGGGTGCAGTCAGGACTCTGCATCTGTCCCGAGTCCGTCAGAACTGTGACTGCCCAACGGAACAGGAACGTTTCAGGGAACGTTCTGCTCGTACATTACAGCCACAACGTGAAACTTGTGACGGTGCCGTAATTCCCTGGCTGGGTACTTCAGTTCTGGGACAGGCTTTCACCGCTGCTACTCTAACAGCCGTTCACGTAACTGCCTTTACCTTACATATAAACTCAATGTCATCCCTCTCGATGTCTTTAACCACCATGATCTTCATCTTGTTCAGGAAATGGAGGGCCAGGTCACTCAGAGCATCCCTAAAACCAAGAGGGAATAGTCAGTCCACAGTGTTACGTTAGTAACCGCATCACACCAGCCAGCTGCTGCTCACCAGCAGCGCCGAAATTCCTCCAAGTCGGGATGTCACTGAACTCCAACCACAGACAGCGCTTTCTCGAGTGCTTTCTAATGGTACAGTCGCTGTTACAGCCTGACTCTCTGCCAAGCGCGACTTAGTATTTGGCTTCTGTTTCCCAGGTATCCCGAGCAACTCCGATTGTTCCCCCAAACACACCCAGCGTAAGCCAGTAGACCGTTACTAACGCACCGCAGAATAGACTTCTGGATCAGCAGCACGTTGCATCCAGCCTTCTTAATCTGCTTAACTAAGTTGAGAATGTAGGCTCTCTCCTCACGCAGAACTCTGTCCATCTGAGCGTAATCAGAGACGACTATCTGGTTGTCCATCTATTCAAAAAAAAAAAAAAGAAAAGCAGGTACTACAAACTGGATTTTCATCTCAGAAGGTTTTGCTCTAGTCACAGCTCAACTTACATCTGTCTTTGGAGCAGACAAGCAGAACTGAATGAGGCCAATTTTGGCTTTCTCCACTCTGGTTACACCGGTATTTGCCACCTTCTGAGTCAGGACTAGTCCTTCAACCAGTTCACAATCATCGATTGTGCCTCTACAAAGAAAACCAATCCGTGACTCCAGCACTGATTCCACAGAGGCAGAACACATCTGGTTAAAAACGGCTTCTTACCCCAACTTCTTCACGATTTTAATATCTCTGAGGTCCACGCTACTGGCTGTAGCTGGGTCAATCACCTTCATCACTGCGTCCACACTCATCGGAGAAAGTAAACTAGAATACTGACACACCACCTAAGGGATGTAACAGCAAGGCAGAAATCAGGAGGTGAAGGATTTAATGCTGGTCAACAGTAACTTCACACCACACTGTCGCTGTATTTTAGCGGTTGACTACTGAACTTTCAAACAACGCTTGTTTCCCCGCCCCGTCCGTCAGCCAGCACAGCATGTTCTCAAGGGCTACTCCTATTAAAGCAGAGAGCAGCTGCGCTGGTAGGAAACCAATCCTATGCTCAGAAACCTGAATTTCTCTCATTTCTTAGACTTCTACAATGCGACTCTTGAGAGCTTCCCAGATTATTCTGCTGGCAGGGAGACGCCCACTTCTCCAGGCTTCGATGCTGTTTTAGGAGTTCCTGACGCAGCGAGAACCCTGACGCAAACCTGCTGGGGAAAGCTCTCAGTGTGCCGCCTGACCTCCTGGGGCTGTTGCAGCCGTACCTTTGAGTTCAGTGACGTCGTTGCGCTGTTCAGCAAGGTTTCTCTGTCGCTCAGCTCGACTGGCTGCGACATGTTGGTCAGCACTTCCATGCCTTTACTCAAAGCTTTCTGGAATGACTCTGAAATGATGGTGGGGTGAATCCCTGTGGATGGGACAGAAGGGCTGTCAGACCATCACGCTTTCAAACCAATCGAGGTTTTTACACTCACCGCATCACCCAGGGCTAGTTCCTAGTTCCAACAGTAACACTCCACGAAAAATAAAAAGCTAAACAGATTTTTAATCAGAAGTGGGACACAAATGAAACCTCAACGTGCAGCAGCTACTTCAAGCTTTGTGACACACGTGCAAGCGGACAAACGGGTTAACTACTAGAGCCATGTCTTCCTATTAAATACGTGCATTTACCTTTCTGGAGGAGTCTGGAACAGGCGTCCAGAAGAGCCCCAGCAATGACAACCACTGATGTAGTGCCATCACCAGCTTCAATATCTTGTGCTTTTGACAGCTCTACCAACTAAAAGACAAATCACGGCAGAAGTTTATACATATTCTGCTACTTCACTACCAACACTGACAATTTTAAAAAATACATATATTCAAGAATATTCAGGTGCTACTGAGATCAACCCTAGTACCAGGGCAGATCACACCTTTCCTGATTTGAAGGGGGTACTGTCAGCACCCTGCTGCCCATATTCGTACACCTGTTTGGCTGAAATACAGCTACAGTAACACAGATCCTTCACAGAAGGAAAGCAGCTGCTCTCCCAAGCTTAGAACCGGTGACACCCGCATCAAAGATCTACCTGTTCCCTTCCCGTAGCAGGGTCACAGGAAACTCATTTCCACCTCCACCCACAATCAGGTCTAAGAGGTCTAGACACCTCCAAAGACCAGGCGACTGTATCCTAACGGAACTCATTCTCTTCTTTCACTCCCTTCTGTCCCAGCGGTCTGGGACATCCCTGACTTTTCCTTCTCAGATGAGAGAAGAAGGTTTGGGCTATAATTTTTTATGTCTTGAAACATGTGCAGAGGGATCATGCATAAGCAATACTGGATAAGCAGCAAGGACTCAGAATTCTTCAGCACATCTTACAATCAAAATACACATTCCCAGAGCACACAATCTCTTGCTCTACCACTAGTGGCTAATGCTCCCCAAATCCACACAAAATATTACTATTTTTTGGTTCCAGAAATTAATCTCTAACGTGTTTCACATTAGAGAAAAAGAAACCACTTACCATTTTGGCTGCAGGGTGCAGAACCTGCATTTGTTTCAGAATAGTGGCACCATCGTTAGTGATTGTCACATCGCCTTTAGCATCCTGGATCTGAGAAGGAAGAGGAGAAACGTCACTCTGATCAGTAACTTAACTTGATGCTCAATGTAAAAATATTTTTCCTGGCAACATAATTTCACAGAGATGCGTAATTAGTTCACAGTTTCTCTTACAAAAATGAAACTTGAAGTTGTTGTTTAAGGCAAAAGGTGGCATTCTACATAAAACACTCCACAGTATCTCCAGTGACCTTCATGTTTGCAAAATTTAAGGACAAGTTTACCATTTTATCCATGCCCTTTGGTCCAAGGCTTGTTCTAATTGCATCGGCAACAGCTACAAAGAGGAAAAAAAAAAAAACGTTTGCAAGTTGATGTGAAGAGCTCCAAGCACTCACTCCATCATTCTAAACATCTCTCCTGAAAACAAAGCAGCTCCCGGTATTAACCGGTTCCCACTGATTTTGCCAACACTGGACAGCAGAACGATATAAAACGCTGCAGTATCAGGGCTGATTTCCGCGGCTCTTTTAGAAATCCGCTGACATCCCATCACACGCTGCAGCCATTTTAACACCGAGTATAACAGAGATTATACACCAAGCAATCCCAGCAAAGGCGGAACACAGCGTTCCCCAGAGCCCCGCCGCTGGAGCTCCCTG
>NW_010390877.1:542-823 GCF_000710305.1 Buceros rhinoceros silvestris | reverse complement strand
TGCTGTGGGGCAAAACCCTCCTGTGGGACCGTCTTGGGTGTCAGCCCTGAAGCAAACCCCTGCTCCTGCCCTGCGCTGCCCGGGACCGCGGCGCGGGCAGTGCTCGGCAGCATCCGTCACAGGGTTGGTGCCGTTGGTCCCACCAGCGCTTTCCCAAGGAGGCAAAGGGGCATCGCCAGCCTCCCGAGGTGGGACATGGGTCAGCATTGACCCTCTCGTTAACTCACACCCGCCGGCGTCGCGTGGGTGCCGTCGACTGAAGAGCGGCGCAACTGGGGGCG
>NW_010390877.1:0-284 GCF_000710305.1 Buceros rhinoceros silvestris | reverse complement strand
CCAGGAGCCTGGAGGTAAAGCCATGGGCCAACTCGCTGCTGCCCTCCCTGCGGGACCCCGTGGGATTGCTCTGCATCCCCCGAATCTCTTGCAGCCTCCAGCATCAAACAAATCTCCACTTCCAACTTTGCAGCCTCTGGAAAGCGGAAGGGAAACCTTCTCCCAGCTCCACCAGCAGCTTTTCCACCAGATACCTGCGATCCAGCTCCCGCCCCCCTGCTTCGGACGTGTCGGACGCTCGCAGACGAACACGTGCTTGTAGATCTTGGTTTGGGAGGAGGAAG
>NW_010390876.1:1107-1308 GCF_000710305.1 Buceros rhinoceros silvestris | reverse complement strand
CCTGAGCCACGACCTGCACGAGCTGGGCTACACCGACGTCACCAGCATCGACTTCTCCCCCGCCTGCATTGCGGCCATGCGCGCCCGCTACGCCCGCTGCTGCCCTGGCCTGCGCTGGGCCGTCATGGACATCCGCGCCCTCGCCTTCCCTGACGCCGCCTTCGATGTGGTCCTGGAGACGGGCACCCTCGACGTGCTCAT
>NW_010390876.1:536-775 GCF_000710305.1 Buceros rhinoceros silvestris | reverse complement strand
CCGCCCCCGTTCGGTACTACCCTCTCTGGCGCTCTGCAGAGGGGCGCTCATGAGGGTCCTGGCACCCTTGGGAGGTGGGAGTCCCCCCATCTCCCACCACATCACCTTCTCCTGGGGAAGGTGGATGGAGCAGGAAGACCCTGGGGCCCGCTGTGGGGCTGGGTGACTCCCCTCTTTATTTGCATCCTAAATACAAAGGGGTGGCAGGAAAAATGGGCCCCAACCTAGCATGGGTGGCT
>NW_010390876.1:0-216 GCF_000710305.1 Buceros rhinoceros silvestris | reverse complement strand
CTGTCAGCATTGACAGAGCCCCGGCGTTGCCATGGGGACGGGCGATGCCTCCGGGCCCCCATTAATTGGCTGTGGCGATTAATTGGTGGTGGCAGAGGCAGGGACCGGATTGAACCTGCTCCAGCGCGGGGGTGCAGGTCCTGGTAACCCCCCCTTCTCCCCCCCACCCCACAGCAGTAACTGGGAGGATAATTAATTGCTGCGCCTGCCCCTGGG
>NW_010390875.1:360-3243 GCF_000710305.1 Buceros rhinoceros silvestris | reverse complement strand
CCACCCCCGCTCAGACAGAGCTTGAAGTCAAAGGCTGCTTGGCCTGAGGACAGAGGATGGCGCTTAGAGGCTTTGGGAAATAGCTGCATTTTGACACTAACAAGAGCTTGTAGAAGTAGGTCACTTACTTTCTAAATGTAGATGACACTTTTCCCCTCGTGTATTTAAACTTTCACCAAGCTGGTTTTGAATTTAGTCGCCAGAAACTGTATAAGTGGTATTTTTTTGATTGCCAGAGGTTTTAAACAACTCAGTTTAGTAGTTCGTGTTTACTGTGCACTTGAACAAGACATTTTTTCTAGTTTCAAAACAAGCAGCAGAGAACCATTGTCAGAGGCAAGAGGGCACGAAAGGCTGCAATACAAGTTTTCTGGTTGCTTCATAAACTGCGTGCAGTTTAGATGCTCTTTAAGAAATATTTTCTTTCCACCAACTATTCTGTTTTTCCTGGAAATAAACTACTTTAATGCTAGATGCATCTCCTGCAACAGGAACGTTTGACTACAGTGACATTTAGAAAGCAGCACGTTTGATATTCGTGAAGTTATGTTATTGCTTGCACCCAAAACACAGTTTAACCATTGAAAATTTTCCATTGCAATACAGTTGAGAGTATTCACCAGGCTCAAATTCATTTACCTCTCTAAGTACAGTATTCAGCGCCGTATGGGAAGGAGTTTAGTATGAAACTTCTAACATTTGTACAGGATCTAGTTGTTGGACAGATGGGCAGTTTAAAGTGCTTTGTTTTGTATAGTCTGAATTTCAGTTGTGCAAAATAGAAGGTTTTAAACCAATGCAAAATGCATTGTACTTAAAATAGCACTTATAAGAGGAGGGGGTGTACGTTAATTTAGATTTTAACTCTTAAAAAAAAAAATTTAGCCCCAGAAAAGCAGTTACTACCGTCTTCAGGTAAAAAGTAATTTGCTGAAACTGTCTGTCACATTTACTATGCGCTCTGCCACACTGCTCTGTTATCTGATTAAAAACATCTGTGAAATACGAAGTTTTGTGCGCTTTTGTTATCACTTTTATGTTATCAGGGGATCTAGAGATCATTAATCCAGGCAGCACAACACATAGGATGCACGATTGGGGAAATATCCCACAAAACACCCGGTGTAAAGAGCACTAAAACCATCTGAAATATTAAAGCCGAGCAACGTAAATCCGCAGGTCCCCGAGGTGAAGTGACCCCCGCCGCTCTCTGTTGCTCCTCGTCTCCCTTTCCTCACGACCTGGAGGATGCTCCAAGCTTTTTCCTTCTCCACGACCAGTGCCCCGCACTCTTCTCCTAACACAGAAATCCCCGCTACCACCAAGATTTCTCCCACTCGCTGCTACAGCAGAGGTGAACACCGAAAGGTAACAGTCGCTTTTCTCACTTATTTGTGCTACTAAAAAACCTCATCCCAGACCCGTTTTGAGCTCCTTCAGTATTTAATTTACGATAAGCTGAAGTTGAAGCAGAGACTCAATAAATCGGCTGCTTTTCCGAGAAAAAATGCCCCGCCTAGTCAGAAATAGCGGGTTTATTGCGTGCCACAAGTTCACGTTTAAAGGCAGGACGTGTTACACCCCGGTCATGCCTATGGCGTTAGCGGTGAGTCACGGGCGATATTAAGTCTGGGTTAAAGATACGTTTTGATTTACTGCTGCGCATCCTCTGTAAGCCGCTCCGGTTATCGGAAACAGTATTAGAAATTGAAATCCCTAGCTAGATAATTCCAAAGAGAAAATTACGCTCTGTTGCCCCAGGAAGTTAATAGTAACCACGAAAAAAAAAAAAAGCCTCTGGGAAGGCGAGTACATAAATCAGAGTGTGGGTTACCTGCAGCTCACGAGGTGTGCGGGTGATAAAAGGTGCCCAGCCCTGGGGGTGTGCTGGCAGCCAGCTGTCCTGCTGGAGTTTTTGCACTTACCGAGCGAGGGGAAATACTGTGAAGCAAATCGCACTAACGGGGAATCTTTATACTGAAAAAGAATTCGGATATGGTGTCAGAAATTACTTTTGTGATTTCTCCCTGGTAGTCTGGCAACATCAAAACCTCCAGTTTTACAAGTTCGCACACTTATGAAAATGTCGACAATCATATTGACTCGGAGATGCAAAACTGCGGCGTGTGAGATGGAACGAAATATTTTTGAGAGCTTTTATTGAGACATAAACCAACTGAAAAGTTAAATCTTCCAGGTGGGAGCAGAGACTGCCCTGCAGCAGCCCAGCAACAGGCGGTAAACCGCAGAGCGTCAGGATGAGCTGTATACACAGAAATAAAACAGAGCGAGCACGGACACATGTGAGGAAATAGAGCACGAACTGTAGCTGTACCAGGGTTCACGGTGCCCAGGCGACGTGAGAATGCGGCTGTGGGGAAAGAGCCCTCTCCCCTATTTCGGTTACACGGATGAGCAAAGCTGTTCCACTTGACCTTTGTTTCTAAATCACCCTCGGAACAACGGCGGGGGCTGTTGGATTCCTTTTGCGAAGGGGCAGATCCTAGAGGGATCCCACAGGGAACAGACGGAGTTCACTTGGTGTCAGCAGCACCGTGAGCGGGCGGCGGAGCCGGTCTGAGAGTGCTGGGGAGGGAGGAGAGGAGCGCGGCCAAGGCAGGCAGGGGACGGCGGCCCTGCTCCTGCACGGGGAGCGCAGATCACCAGGTGTTCGAAGGTGAACTCGGCTCAGCGGCCACCGCAATAAATGGCTGCACACTGGAGTACACGAAAATACTTTCTTTCCAGGGTTTGTTGTGGGGAGAGGAATGAAATCCATGCTTTATTCCACGGTGAGATAAGAAATCAGCTTCGTAGGAAACGCCACTGCGTTGTTCACACGAAGAAAGGGTTAAAGCAGCAGAGAACCACCACCGTTTAGCT
>NW_010390875.1:0-230 GCF_000710305.1 Buceros rhinoceros silvestris | reverse complement strand
GAAAGGAGAGGGTCTCCCACAAATGTACCTGGCGATTCACTGAAGCAGCAGTTCCGGGCAGCCAGAAGCAGCCTTACGTTATGATCTGCTGACTAAAGTGTTGAAATTCCCTCGAAAAAGAGAGGGGAGGAAAGCAAGCTGCTGCCTTTATTTGTGAGGACTGTGATCCTGTGCATGGCGGGAGGGGAAAGGGGGAAAAAGGAGCAGGAAGGAGAGAAAGAAAGAAAGAG
>NW_010390874.1:562-956 GCF_000710305.1 Buceros rhinoceros silvestris | reverse complement strand
GGGACGGTGCCGGCCGTGCCCCGGCGAGCGGCGCTGGTTGGAGCGATCCAAACAACGTGAGAACGATGAATGGAAAGGAAACCCTGTAAGTGACTTCACACGCTTCTCTCACCTTTTCAACTAGCGCCCAACGACTCACTCTCATCTTCGCCTTTCTGATGCAATTTGCTGTGCCATACTTTGCCAGCAAATATGGGACGGTGCCGGCCGTGCCCCGGCGAGCGGCGCTGGTTGGAGCGATCCAAACAACGTGAGAACGATGAATGGAAAGGAAACCCTGTAAGTGACTTCACACGCTTCTCTCACCTTTTCAACTAGCGCCCAACGACTCACTCTCATCTTCGCCTTTCTGATGCAATTTGCTGTGCCATACTTTGCCAGCAAATATGGGGGG
>NW_010390874.1:0-216 GCF_000710305.1 Buceros rhinoceros silvestris | reverse complement strand
TCGCAGGGAAATCTAAGAGGATTGCCGCACAACAGCCTCACCAGCATCTTATCAACTCATCTCCCAGCAGACAAAGCCACTGAGCGCAGGCGTTTATGTCCCAGACAACACAAAGATTTCCTACCATCGGAGCTAGAAATCAGTACTTGCGGCTCCGAGCGGAGACCCCACCGCTTACCTAGAAGCATGCATAATTTTTCTCCTCCTTTATCGTCT
>NW_010390873.1:4529-28109 GCF_000710305.1 Buceros rhinoceros silvestris | reverse complement strand
CTCGGGCGTTTCGCTGCTGCGGTGGGGGAGAGCAGGCGGAAAGGGCAGGACCAGTCTGGTCTGTCCGCCGGCAGAGAGGGCTCGGTTCTTTCGTGCATCTTGCTGGCTCAGCAGCAGTTAGCTTGGACTCTCAGCGAGAAAAACAATGAGCGTGAATACAGTGTGTGTTAAAGAGACGTTGGAACATAAAATGCCGGTCGGAGACGGTGCATGCTGTCCCGATGTGGTAGCTCTTTATCCCGATTATTTCTTGGATTGCTCTATTCTTCGCTTCCTGGTTAGGTGCCTCTGCTGCTAGAAATCCTGCATCAAGGCTTCTCGATGGAATTAATTCCGGCTGGTCATTACTTCTTTGTCACTTGCTGTAAGCCTGTGCGGTTGAAAAACCAGCCCCGGGATCACTGTGGTTTGACGCAGTGTTTTGTTTGCTAGGAAAGTACGGCTCTACCTGGCGTTTGTGAGTCTCTTTCTGCTAGTGGAGACTTCTCTCCTTGCCCTGGCTCTCCACCCCCTCGGGTTGCAGTTGCTGAGTTTTTCAGCTCTCGTGATTATCCAGAGGTAACAGGCCTTTAAAAAGGTAAATGTGCCTTGTCCTGGGTGTATTTTCCTGGGTAGCTTTTTAAATACAGGACAAGTTTAAATTGGAAATCATAATCAGTTTATTCTAATAAGCGCAGAAAACAGGCTTACAAATAGGGCAAAAAGCTACAAGTGAAGAGAATTTAAAATTATGCCCAATATCAATCATGTATTCTGTGGTAGCCTAAAGGTCTTTTATGTCCTTTTTTTTTTTTTTTTTTTTTTTTTTTTTTTTTTGTAGAATTGTACGCCCCTTTCACCTGAATCACTGTACTCCTGTCAGTGTTTCCTTCTATGTCAGAATGAGGTTTGGGGTTGTTTTTTTTTTCAGGTTGTCTATATATTGTGCTGGCATCTCGGTATCCTTGTCCTCATGGAGTGCTTGTTCCAGTTGGCACACAAAGATTTGTTCTGTCAAGACAATGCTTATTTGAACTATTACGCTAAGTGTATGGATGGTATTGAAGATCCTTCTTTATACAGTTTTTGAAAAATACTCAGAAGTTGGCAGTTCTCTCAAACTATACAACTGAATGAGTTTTTTTGTTAATAAGTTGTTGAAGATTAATTTCATGTCACGAGGGAAATGTTCTTGGTTAATAAGAGCAGATGGGGCAGGGACTTGATGCTGCAGTTTTTCAGCAAGTGAAACACACCCGCTGAGCTGTTCAGACTGCTGTCTGTGGGTACTGTTAAAGTTTATTTGATTAGCCCATACAGCGTAGCGTGAATAGAATAAGCTTGCTCTTAGTCTGGAGTTACAGAACAAGGGCACTGTCGTGTTTCTGTCAGCACAGGCAGATCTTCAGGCAGGCCTCGCAGTCCCTGTTGCACCAGTGTGTACTAGCAGGATCAGGACCATAATCTGATTGACTCGGCTCTTGCTCTGTTCATGACAGATGAACAGAGCTGGATCTGCACTTGATTGCTTGTGATACAGCAGGTTAAGCCGATGCTGATCAGTGTGTGTACTCCGTAGCTGACATTCCCATACAAGCCATAGTAATCTAGTTGTTGGGTTTATTACATATAAAATAATGATTCACAGAGTCGGATGTCCTCTTCAAGGTGCGTGCTTGCTGGTGAGTAATTTTGTTGCTGGGGTTACTGAGAGTGCAAACTGCTGCACAGAATGAGCAACAGAGGGAAACGATGCCTGCTTGCATACTGACATAACAACCAATTCTACATTATCACCATGTTTTGCAAGTACACAGCTCAGGAATGGGTTTCGATCTTAGAGTATTTCCATAGCATTGAATAAAAGCTATTTATATACCAATATAATCAATGTTTATATGCTTAGGAGTACTAACACATGCAAGAACAGTACAGGTCACTTTTCAGATAAGGGAAAAACAGTATTATTTCTTTGCAAAGAGCTGATGGATGATTTTGTTTGTTTTAAATCCAGCTCCGAGGGAAGCAATGAGACTGAAACTTCTGCACCTTCAGACTAGATCTTTCCACGCTTTAACAAGAATATGCCGATGCCAAAGCTTTAACGAAACTGGTCGTCTGCTATTAAAGCTGGATAATGAAGTTGATAAAACAACTTACAGAACAATAGAGTCTTGGAATTTGTGTGCTCTGAAGACTGCTTCCCCTTGTTTCAGAAGTTGGTGTATGCAAGTCAAGCATGGGCAGTTGCTCCAAGGAAATGTATCAGCTCTAGGAAAAAGTGTTTATTATCTGAGTGGGAAGGGTTTTTTTCCATCATGGAAACATTTTGGTATGGTGCTGACGGAAAACTACAAGCTTAATACGGAGCATATTGAAAAGTTTAAGAAGATATCATCAAGATCTTACTCAGTTGTATCGGCCGGTAAAATTATTCCAAAACATGGTAACCAGCCAGTTAAGAGGCCACCGAAGGCATCACGGACCAAGCAGCCATCCAGAACTAACCAGCCACTCCTGTCAGACATGGAGGTAAAGTATAAAACATACAGTCAGTATAACATTAAGGGAACGTCATCGATCTAATTTAGATTCAGATTTGGGTTTAGATTAACATTTTAATGAAATTAACATATTTATTTGGTGAGGAGAATTTAATTATTTACTGTAGTGTTGGAACTCTGAGAATAGAAACAAGCTTGATGGAAACTACTGTGTCTGGTATTTTTAAGATAAAATGGGGATTTACTAGCAATGTGTAAACAACAGTGGAAGGAAGATAAGTGGTTATTAAAGCAGAAAGACAAAATGCTTTAAAAATAAGTTTAACCAGTCCTCTCAAATCATATTTGATATTGAGAAACAAAGCCTAGCTTTCAGAGTAATTTAGCTTTCCCTAGGTATCCTTGCTTGTCCTATTCTACTCCATTTTAAGGCTTCACCCAAACAGAAATCAAGATGAAATAGTGTAAATTTTATATACTCAGATTAAGTTTCAGATGGGAAACTGAGGTGCTGATGTGACCTGTGTTACTTGAGAAATATTACTGAATATGTAGAAATAGCACCTTGCTCTCCAGACTCCTAGGTTTATAGAGTAACTGCAGCAACAAACTGCTTTTGATAAAATAAGATCTGATTGAGTGGAACAGTGCATTCTTGTGGCTGTTTCTCCTTGAGATAGTTCTTTGTAAGCCTCGGAAGTAGCCAAGGCAGACTTTAAGCATACTTGGATATAAGATCTCCAAGGAAAATCCTGGTGTCAGAAGTGTTACTGTTCCCCTTAAGCTACAACAACAGCTGAGTTCCAGGATACTGTTAAGAAAATAGTATTATAGATGAGACTGAAACAAATATTGGGCTTTCAGAAATAGCTTCCACGTTGCAAAATATATCTCTTACATGGTCTACTGAATGTGAGCACAGACACCAAAGTTTTAGTCATGCCTTCTTGTTATCTAAGCTTCTGTTTAATATTTTGTATGATGGGCAGGAGAATGCTTTAATGAAACAAAGACTCCATTACAGATAATTTAGTTCCCACTTGAATTTTCCCTTTTTTTTTGAAAAAAAGGTGAAGAATGTTAGTCCTGAATCACCATGCGATGTTTCAAGCTTGTTATTCATGCTATGACATAGTATTCAGACATTGCTTCTTTTTGTTGGTGGTGAATTGAAGTGACAGGTTTTTTAAGTTTCTTGGGGCTTTTAAATGGCAGCATAGAATGCAAACAGTCTCTTTGTTTGATGTTTTCATATATATGTATGCAAGTAATATGCACTGGTATTTTTACTTTCTTCCATTTTGAAGAAATGGAGAAAATACTGCCTGATACAGTGAAATAATAATACACTTTCCGAGGAAACTTCCACATGGCAAAATGCTGTGCCAGAAATCACATAAACTCAGACCTAGCAGAAACATTTGCTGTTTTTGAGTAAACCCCATGTGGTTTTGTCAGATACATAGCCCCACTTACAGGGGTATGGACAGGCTGTCACCTTGACTGCAGGATGACACTGTTTTGAAATAAGCATTTCTTTTTTGCCTGTTTGTGTATTTTCTTATAGCTATGTTGAGAAATGACTTAAAGATGTGGCTTATTTCTGCAAGATGACTAATAGAAATAGTGAAATGGAGAGTCGATGAGGTTTTTTCAGCATGCAGTCAGTTTTTTCTAAATCCTGGTGTCCTGAAAAGCTGATGTTGCCTTCCTGCACGTGTGGAGACAATTAAAAGCCCTCCAGTAACACAGGTCCTATTGCCAGGGCAGTTACCTGCGGGCAGGCTGCTGCGTCTTCCCCTTTCTGGTCTGACCCTGTCCTAAAGTTCTCAGGTAGATGAACCCTGAGGATCTCTGCCCCAGTATGCTTCTGTCCTAAGATTCTCAGTTAGATGAACCCCAAGGCCTGACAGCTGACACCTTTCCTTCACAGAGCGGTTGGTGAGTGAGGTCCTTCCCTCCCCTCCCCATCACTGGTCTTCATGTGTTTTTTACAGGCAGGGTGCTGAGCACCAGCAGCGATAATACCAGTTTTTCAGGGTAGTTGGAGGAGTTACTTGAAAGCAGTTAACTGGTTATGTCAGTCCATCAGTGGGTACTACCACTACTGAGCTTAGTTAATCTCATATGGTCTGATGGCATGAAAAGCCTCTGAGCTAATTTTTAATGCTATAACCATATAGTAGAGAAAGAGCTTGAAATTCAGTCGAGTAAAGATGTCGTGTTTACCGCACTTAAGATAAAGGCTGATACCTATGGTGATAGGAGGTTTTAAGTTCATCCTACAGGTTTTCTTTTCTTAAATTTTTGTATGCTTTAAGTAGAAGGGATGGGCTAAGGAGGATTGTGGTTCCATGGGCCTGTACAGCTGTTGGGGGTGTGATGATAAAAATGAGTTGTTGAGGTACTTAGGATGGTGACTCCTAAGGATAGCTGTTGTTGTGCTCTGAATAGAATCTCAGTGAAGCCTCAGCTGTAGGCTGAAAGGAGGAGGTCGATGAGTAGCTGGAGTTTCTTTCTAGCACCAGTACAGATTTTGTATTCTTTTCTTTTATCTTTTGAAGTTTGCAGATGAAAATGACACAGCAGAAAGCACAGCATTAAGGTTGAACATCCATGTCTATTTTAGTATTAGCTGAATCACTCATTAGAGTACAGACTCTTTGGCTCTATCTCTACCAACTGTCGTGAGAACTTAGATATCTGGAGTGCCTGCAGACACATATTTTAGGCATCTTAGTCTCGAGTTACACCCAGTCTAAACGTTCCCCATCAAACAGGATTTTTAGTAAAAATTCAAGTGAAATGGTACATTGTGAAAAAAATGAAACAAATTAATGCTTATCCAAAATGCTATCTAAGGCATGTAGTCTTAGCAGAAAACTTCTGGTTCTAACTGAAAGTGAAGTCTTCACATTGAATCTAAAATTGCATTAAAACAGGAAGTCTGTCTGTAGTGCATCTGCCCTGAAATGAACAACAGTAATAAAAGTAATAACCTATGGGAAGCATAGAGCAGGGTAGAGATTTTCTGATTGTATACTGGCTAGAAGGTAAGAGTTTGCTCTTGTAACTCTATGACAGAAGAGTTTCATGGCAGAGTGTGTGTCCTTCTAATAACCAGAGGTTTCTGGAAGAATCTGAAGTATATAATTTGCATTGGCAGAGTAGAGATTGAGAATGGATTTACACAGATGAAATTGTGATAGTGCAGCTTTTCAAAGATACTGCCGCAAGGGAACAGAAAACACAGTTCTGTTCAACTGTTAACTCAGCCTTGTAGCAAAGTCGTGTAAATATGCCTACAAGGTTGCTCACCAAATATTGTAATTACTTTTAAAATTTATTTTCAGAAAATAACAGAATGTTAACACTTAAAAAGAAAAGAGGGTTTAAATGTGTGGTCATGAGTCTGAAGACTGGTAACAGGCCCCCCAAGGCATAGAACACCTTTTTAAGCCTTGGTGTTTGAGAGTGTGTGAGTGCTGCGAGAATGTAATGTGGATTTTCAGTTGAAGTGTATTGTGGGTATAAATGCTTGCAGATGACTACAGTTCTTTTGTTCGTTTGTTGTTAGTTACATCCCCATTTGTATTAGTTACAAAAAAACTGGGAAGTGACTGATCCACAATGAGACACATTGCTTTCTGGATGTCTTCCACTACATTGTACTGAAAAATATTATCATGGGACATATATGGTATCAGAACAAAGAAATCCACTTAAAATGAATAGTGGAATTTGTAAATAAGTTTATTGAGACTTGCTTGATTAATCCAGAAAATCTTTACACATACGACTTTATGATTTCTTTGCTATGCATGAGTCAGCCTCATTGCAATCAGTATCATTTTTCCAGTCATTTGTTTGAATTTTAGTTATTTAGGCATGTTTGTTGGAGGTTGAGGAATATTGAGACAAAATGTGGCTGTTCTATACTGTTTGACTGTGGGAGCAGTTGAGACTATATTGTCAGTGCAAGATTCATCTCGGGGTGATGCTGTAAAAGATCTGTGGCTTTCTCTGCTGTGGTGTTGCAGTGGCTCATAGGGGTGGGAGTTACCTTGGCAGCGAGCTTTGTGCGTGGAAGAACATGATGGTTGCCATTGGAGCTTCTGCCTGGTAAGCAGGCTAGGATAGTTGAACTCCATTTCTCTTCAAAACTTAGGCCTTAAAGCTGATACTGGGGGTATCTTGCTTTTGTTTTCAGTGGTCAGCTGAGTATTTCATAAGCTGTAGGATGGGAGAGCAGTGGACATGTAGCTCTACTGTTAAAGCATTTGATTTGCATCCAGGGAAGAAGAGTTCGCTCTGTGCCTCTATCATGAAGTTTTTTGGTGCGACTCACTCACGTCGCCTGGTTTGATCCCAGTCTCTGATTTCCTTTCCCACTTCATAGGAATCAAGTAACCTTGTTAGTATGTGTACACCAGGTGGTCAGCATGGCAATGATATTGTAGAAGAGAGTGGATAAATGAAAAATGTCACTCATGATAAATTTGAGACAAACAATTGTCTTATGAACGTCTTGCATCAGCCTTGCCCTAACTCAAATCTTTATTCCTTTGACACAGAATCTGATGCAGTGCACAGCCTTTGCAACAGCAGATGAATATCATCTTGGTAATCTGTGTCATGACCTGACTTCACATGGATATGTTGAAATAACAAGTTTGCCTAGAGGTAGATTTTTGAAACATATTAAAAGCAATGTTATACCTTGGGAAATGAAGTATGGGTGAGATGTATAATTTTTATAATTTCATGTATTCTTATCGTGGTAATACCATGGAATATATCGTACTGCCTAAAAAATACTGCTTTACCTAAAACTTCTGTTTGCCTAAAAAAACCACAGCTAAACCTTTCCGAATAGAATATAACCAGCACTTGCTGTTATGCTATGATAATTTTCCCCCAAATTACAGTTAAAAATATTGAAAAATTAGATGCCTTAAGGAAAGATAAATTTGGAAATGTTCTGATACAAAGAATTTTTATAGAAATTCACTAACTGACAGAATTCTGTATTTTTTCTTTATTTTACATCTTTCAGTAATGTGATACTGTAGTGCTTCAGCTGTCAAAACAGTTTTGTAATTTGAAGTGTTGCATCTTCTTTCCATACCCACACTTTTATTAATGTAAGTCACTGAGGGCTGGAGAGGAAGGCATGCAGAGAGAATCTTGCTGACTAAGTGAAATGAAAAAAGATACACACATAAATGTTCTAGTAAAGAATGCAGTTGATACTTTTTTTATTGGGCCAAATATATCCTAGCAATTATTGAATGCTTCACTTAGCTAGGCTTCAGCAAGATAATTGGTTCCGGTTGCCTTACAAAGTATCTCTGAAGACTTGGGAAAGTATGGTTTGGAAATAGCTGAAGAAGAAAAACAAATGGAGCTTTTTATAGCTTAAGGAACCTTATGCCCTAGAACAGCTGTGATTTTCATATGTTGGCAGTAGAATGACTTTTTTTTTTTCTTTGAACAGATTGTGTGAAGCTAAGAGAATGACAGTGTTTGTGGGCATTTCAGGGCATTTCAGTAGAGGTTATCAAATATCTGGCTGCCTCCCAGCACTTAAGAACCCAAGTGCAATAATACTTCATTGTGTCCTTTTCAAACACAGTATTTACTAATGATTGTCTTGCTCAGAAAGATGGACGTGGAAGGACAAGGTGCTGTAGAGTTTAGGCTTCGCATTCCTTTGTAGTTTCTTTGTATTAGAACCAATGCTGGTTTCATAGCTTTGGGATAAAAACTTTGTACAACCCTCAGCATGACTGTTAGTTGTCATAAGGCAAGTGATACTGTTAGTTATCATAAGGCAAGTGGTGCTGTTATTTTACCCTGGGAGTGTGAGTTTTTCCAGTTCTTTCATTTCTTCAGGGTGTTTTTGACTCCTCACAATAGATACTCAGTTTATCAGAAGTTTGGAGGAAGTAATGGTGAAAGGATGTCGGATCGTGCCAGCAGATCTGATGTATTGTGGTGGTTGGCTTATGCATGTAGCAGTGGTTGGTTACCAAAACACTGACTCTTAAAAAATCGAAAAATATTAGCACATAGGAATCTAAAAGTGATTATTGTGTGGATTTGTTGCTTTGTAGTGGTCTTACTAAGCACTATTCTTGGTTTTGACCTCTTCAAAAACATTATAGAGACAGATTCTGTACCTCTGCTTACAACGGAGTAAGTTCTCTTCAATCATGTATGCTTTGGCTGGACTGGTTACAGAAAGATAAGGGTGATACTTGAAAAGGCAAATGAGAAAATGCAGATAATTTTTTCTTCCGTGGTGAACTCAGAAGTCACACCCAAAACTTGCTCTAGTGATTAATCAAATCATGTGTTCCTGAACTGCAATAGAAAGAAAAGTTTTTAAAAAGTTCATGCAGACCAACCATGTGGTCTCAATTCATGTATTAATCAGAAGTGTATCTGATTCTTGGTCATATCTCTCTGCTGCCTTAGTCTACCTGGCCTCTACATGGCTTGAGCAGTAAAGCAGAGGATAAAATTCCTACACAGGCTGAATTCGATGCCTTGTTGCTTAATTTGTGATCTTTCCACATAGGGGTTGAACTTTTTAAGGCTTAGGTGTTAGCCCCTGAAAATTCTTCTTTGCAGTATCACTCTACAGTAGAAGTGGGGGATTTTGCTGGTCTAGCTTCCACTAGTTCTGCAACAAAATGAGTCCTGCTGGAAAGCAACCTTTTTGTCAAAACTATATCAGGAATTCTGAGACTTTATCTATACAAGCAAGTAGTACAGTAGAGCAGACCTGTAGGGGAAAATATCAAATCCCTGTTTTGACAACCCAGTATCCACATTTTGTAAGTTTTGGAGCATTCTACTTACACTAGCTCAGGTCTGGTTCTTTGTAGCAAATGCCCATTAGAAGTTGGAGTACTACAGGGGCATTTTGGGAGCTCCTCTTTCAGTTTAGTTTATTGCAAAAAAAAAAAAAAAATCCAGTCTATGTACTCTTGACACTGTTCTGGAATGCACATGTAAAGTGTGGGAAATGAAGGTGTCTGGAAGATTTCTTTCCAAGCCTCGCTTCTGACCCAAAGGAAAATGCAGATTGTACCGTCTCCTGTCTTGGGGGTATGTTCTTTAAAGTTTCTGACTGTCACAGCAAAGCATAGTCTGAGTGCCAATTAGCCCCTTACTATTCAGAAAAGAGAAAGACCTTCTGGGCAAGTAGATTTGAATGGTAATTTCTCTGCAATTCAGGATGACTTTGGCAGTTCTCTCATGTTGCCTGTCCACTTGTGTATTCTGTTCCTGATTATTTACTGCACCCTGAATTAGTTTTCCCTTAAGTCTTTTGTTCTTCAAAACTGTTACATTTCATTAACAAAAGGTTCTGGTGAAGGTCAGCATAGCGACTGAGTCTACCTAGAGTGAGACACTTCAGAGCAGCACTGTCGTTTAATATTGTAGTTGTTTCGGGACAAGCATGTACATCAGACAGATGAAACATGGGACTGACTGACGTGTTAGCATGTAACAGTTAAACTGGAATTATATGCTTATTGCTATCCTGTTTAGAAGTTTGACTAACTCTTCGGTTTCTTTCATTCATTTCAAACTAGATGCTGCAAACGTTTTGGTGATTGGTACTGAGAAATCTGCAAAAGAAAATGATCCTGGCATGATTTTTTTCTTCAGGTAAGCTATAAATCGTACTCGAAACATTACTTTATTAATGGTGGTGTGAAAGTAGTGCAGCTTGCTGGATGATTGTGTCATGTTACCTCATCAAACTCAAGGAATAACTGTTCAATCAGAATGATTAAAAAAAATCACAATTATTTAAATGGTTAAAAAATAACTTACCTTCTCATGGTTTTTCATTAAAGTATGGTTAAAAAGCAATTATTACATAGTTTTTGTGAAAGTAGTACTAAGTCTCTTGATTCACAATGACAAAAATTGCAACCGTACAATTCGAGTATTGCATTGAAATACGTTTAAAGCAGTATAATTACACCTCAGTTTTTCCTTGAATTCACAGGGAAGGGGCTGTTGTGTTTTGGAATGTGGAAGAGAAAAGTGTGAGTAAAGCAACACTGTATGTTAAAACCTCATAAGCAGATGTTTGGTCAGTCCCACAAAGCCTAGCATGCTTAGGCTTGCTTTGGAAGCTGGGATCTCTCCATGAAGGAAAAGGACTGATTCTTCTCCTGAGGAGTGCAGGTGCTTACCTGCTGCTGCCCTCAAGTGTGTGGGTTGCTGATATATCACCTCTAAAACTTGACTTGCAGCACTAAATGAGCAAATATGTGTAACATACAAAGCCGATAACACTTTCTACTTAGGGCCAAGAATCCGAAACCTTCATCTAGTGAGGTTAACAAAAGAAAATTCTTGCAGCTCTACATCCTGAAGAAGTAGATCAGAAAAATCAGTGTGTGAGTGATTGTTTGAAAGGCCCCAATGTAACAGAAAATGTGTTGGAAGAAAAGGATCATTCTATTCTATTCTACTTAAGTCAAAACTATTCAAAACTTACGTTTGGATAACTTTGAAAGAGAAAAAATTTCTGAGCAACTTCTCCACACTGTTTTGTGCTTCTACCAGTTAGCGATTTTGCTGAAGGAAGATTTTTTTAGTTGCTATAATTGTTCGAGTATGTTGATACTGTTGAAATGACATACCCCTTATGGTAATTTGGTGCTCCAGCATATCTACTTTTTATGAACATATTTATCATTATTTAATTTTTAAAAATATATTGGGTTTTTTTTATTGCTCTGGTTAAATAAAACTGGGTTCTAGATACAAAAAGTACCAATCTTATCTGTAGGCAGAGTATGTAAAATGAAATGGTGCATTAAATAGATGATACTGAGCTGCACAGAAGTTTACAGGAGTACTTTCATTAAGGTAAATGAAAACACAGAGCAGTTGTTTCCAGATGTCAGCAATTTCTGGATTTAAGTTCATTTTTTCTGTTTCAGGCCTGAAATGTTTCAGGTCTGTTTTGGGTGTATATCAGCTGACCTACAAAAAGATATTGTTTCTCCCTTCAGACCTTGCCTGTGGCACACTTAGGATGCGATGGCTGTAACTATACTACAGAGGCGTGGGTGTTACTGAAGACTAGTTGACTTAACTTCTACTGATTTTTATGAGCTGGGCACCTCTACCCACAGGAGTACGCTGAAAAATCTTGTTTTGTTATATATGCTTAAGTACCTCTGAGCATTTGATACCGCGTTTCCTGGTCAGCACTAGTAACTGTAGTTGGTCCCTTGCTATCTTCATTTATAAAAGAAGACTGCCTCTTTCTGCTTATTGAAATCACAGTCAAAGTTTTTTAACTTCCAGACAACTTGCTCAAATAGAGGAGGTATTTTTATGCAAGTGTTTTAATAAACTGAAACAAACAAAAAAAAACCCCACCTCGTGTGTAGAACAGAAACTGAAAGTAATTCCGTAAAAAAGAACATAGAGCATCACTCTGAGTGGACAAAATGGCTTTTTTAAAAGTACTCCAGCATAACTGTTAGGAGAAGAAAACCATTTTAAACTAACGGACACTTGACTGAAGAAGTAATAACTACAGACTGGTCATGAATAGATATTTAATGTGTAAAATACCATTTTCAAATACCTTAGAAGGGAGGTTGTATAACAGCTTCCCCACCAAAAATAGCAAGGGCAAAAAGCAAAGCTAGCTTTGTGGTGGAGTTTCATTGGTTTTGGTTTTTTTTTTTTTAAAAGGAAATTGTGTGACGTGATTGCCCGTAATCGCAAAGGGTGCGTTTAGTGAATCTAGAAGGTCTCATTAAACATACTGTGTCACAGATAGTCCCTTCTACAAAATCAGGCTGGTCCTAGGAGAAACTCACATCAGTTAGTGGATGTGTAGATGACTAGATCAAAGAAAGTTTCCTCTGAAATACAGTTTCTCGTTACCAGGAGCAGTGGAAGAACTTTGGAAGTATGCGTATTACCAGACATATGAATTTCACAGCATCAGTTACCATCTGTAAAGCTTTGTTAAATCTTGCTCTGGGAAGCCTGAACTGGTTGTAGTTCTGGAAGGGACTGTTTGTCTATTAACAGTGTAATTATTACTGTATTAGTAATGACTTCACGAAGCCAGCTAGAGCACCTGGATCCAAGTGAACACTCTTGAAGTCTGGCATGCTGCGTTACGGATTCGCTGTTAGCTCTGGCACTTTTTCAGAGGGGTTGGCATTGCTGAAATGTCCCTCAGCACAGCATAGCTCATTGGCTGAGCTGACTGGCCTAACAGCAAATTCTTCCTTGCTTAAAAAATGAAAATAATTTTTCATATCCCTTTTTACCATAAGACATGGAATACATGGCAGGTACTAGACATGCTAATACTAAATTCAGGATTATGAAACAAGCACTTGCAGCTGTAAGGCTGAGTGGTTTTTAGTGAAAAATATCATTTCTTACATAGTATCACTAAAATTCTTGAAAGCAAGGAAAAAGGTTAGCACTGCAAAGAAAACTCCTTGTGCAGGAGGGTGATTCAACAGATTGATGGGGTGTTTGGTTTTTTGGTTTTTTTTAGAGTACTTAACTTGGAGAATATGCTTCATGAACAATTTACTGCCATACAGTTTTGCTATTAGATTAACTATTACCTATTATTTTGCAGAGACTCTTTTAACTATGACTTAGTAAAAGATTCACCTCTTTAAAGAATTTAGGCAACAAAAAGTGTTTTGTGGTTTTGTTTTTTTTTAATTGGATATTGTGTAGCTAAATGCCTTTCAAAAACCTGTCGATGAGTGCTTTTTTTTAGTCCAGAATTTGTTCCAACTGCAGAATGATTTTTATGAGGGGAACCTTGTAGCACACAGAAAGGAACAGTGATGAGGAATCCTAAGTCAATTGTTAGAGGAAAAAGTTCTGTGAGAGAAAAGGGCTTTTTCTTCCTGCATCAGCTTTTAGCATGCTTCAGAATAAAATGACATTGAGATTGCTTCTGCAAGTAAAATTGCACCTTTGACTGTTTAGGGGGTTGAATGCAGGCAGCTGAAACCCTTTTTACAGATTTCTGTAGTGATAAAGTATTTCTGTAATACAATCCAACCCCTGGTAGCCAAAACAAAACTACAGATTTTAGCAGCAAACTTAATATTTTTAGCAGAAACAGCCACCTGATGTACATATCCTATAGACTGATTACCACACTCAGACACATCTGCCAAAATCTTGTACAGCTCATTGTTACAATACTGAATATGTCTGCATTGTCTTTACTGCTGCTGTGGTTAATCCTTACCCTGCTTTATATAAGCAGACATTAAAGGACCTTTTAGTCTTCACAGATTTCCTTGCAGTTGTACATAGCCACAAATTCTTCCACAGAGCTACAGACAGCTCTGGAATTAACCTCTTGTTAATAATTAGCTCTTTATTTAGCATACCTATGCATTGTTATTTAAATAACTTCAACATGAAATTTGCATTCATCAACCTATTCTGTGCGCGATCTTTGTAGAGTGATAGTATACTGCATGGTAACTGTTCTGTGTGTGCAATTGTCTTTTTCTTAGATGAAAAATATCATGCAAGTGCTAGAACAGCATGAAATTCAGCCCTATGAAGTTGCACTAGTCCATTGGGAGAATGAAGAGATGAACTATAGAATAGGAGAGTAAGTATCTTCAAGCACTCCTCATATAAAAGACAGCAGACACCTTAAATTCAAGTGAAAGCAACTAGTAAAGGTATACTTGTCCTTACTCTTTTCTGAAGTGGGTAAAATAAGGGAGAAAACAGTAAATCTAAATTGATAAATTTTGCTGTATTGCTAAACTTAAAAGTAATGGCCTTTGTGACTTGGTTATGCAGGAGATTTTGTAAATAGTAAAGCTCCATTCCCACACTTGTTCTTTGGCAATCCCAAACAGAAACTGTATATATCACAGGAAAAAAAAAAAACACATAGTATTGAGACAAGTCTGATTTTAACGAGGATTCTCTGCATAAGCTTTCCTTAGTGCTGTTTAGGTTCATACGCAAAGATGTAATTCTGCACGTACTTCCACTTCCTAGGAAAGTTGTAACTCGAATACTATGAAACAATAAATCTGGCAAGTTGTCTTGCCTAGTTAAATATTTTTTTTTTCATCGTGGGGAGCAAATGATCTCTGTGGAAATATTTCTTAGTGTAAATTATCATATAAATTATCTGTTAATTTTTCAACAGCACCAAAAGATAACTCCTAGACAGGACACTGACACTAGGAGCTGAGCTAATGAGATTTAGCTTATTTAAGGTAACCTGGTAAGAGGACAGGTTTTGGGTTTTGTTTTTTCCTGGCCATTTGAAAACTGCATGTACTATCCTGTTGTGTAATTTGTGATTTTTTTGATGTATGCCATTCCATTTATGCAAGTTTCATAGTGAGACTGACATGATAAATTGAACAACTTTCATGCTGCTTTTCTTTGCTCCTGGCCCCCTCTGCAAGAGGTTTCGGGGAAAGTAATATCATAGCAGAGAGGGAGTGATGTTGATAAAAGTGACAGAAGAAAAGCAAAACAGAAACAGAAAGATAATACAGGAGATCAAGAGCCGGGGAGAGGCCAGCATCCTGCTTACTCTGAATTACCTGTGTGTATATAGTAATGCTGTGGTTACCATCACAGCTTGCTGCAGCTTCATTTAAACCTGGAAAATATGGTCATTAGTCTTGGACTGAGGAACTAATTTTCAGTTACTCATTGTGGTTACTGTCAGGTCGAACATAAGTAAAATGCAAGGGTGGGCATAATACCCATACAGATAGGGCACACTGCGTGTAAATAAACCAAATTGTTGATTGATCTTTAAATGTTCCTTTGTTGGTGGCTTAGTCAATGAAGATACTTCAATCCTGTTTTAACAGAGGTCAGTCAAAGCTTCACAAAGGACAAATCTTGTTAAATTCTGAGCTGGATAGCGATGAAGTTGTTCTGCAGAAATTTGCCTTTTCAAATGCCCTTTGTCTTTCTGGTAAGTTAATATTGTTTGTAATATTGGCCTATGCTACAGATTTTGTGAAATGTCATTAGAAGTGGGACTTCTACAGTGACCGGTTGTGGAAGACCTGGTGTCTGATTTAGGCAAACTGTAAAGATTGATTTTGCTTCAGTGGGAGGATTTGTTTTCAAAGCTTTTACCTCGTTTTCTGTAAACTGGAGTGATGTCATTCAGTGTAAATCGTCTTAAAGGTGAACAAAGCACATTAAGAAACATACTTTGCAAAAGATAAATGTTCTCCTGAGCATTCTGTTCTTCACCCATGAGAACTATTCTAGGATAGCAATGAGTGTAGACTCCAGTATTAGAAACCTGTCAGTAATCTTAGGTAATTGACTCTGACATCGTTTCCTCTAACAGAAAACAGTAGATGCCAGCTAAAGAAGTAATGTAGAGCAGTGATTCCCAGCTGGGGAGGTGTGCCAGTATTAAAGGTGTGGACCAGAGTCACAGGTAATGTTTTCCAGGCTTATTAGCCATGGCAGGAGATGGCGGGAGGCACTGAGAAGTCAAGCTCAGCAGTGGTGCTGCTGCTTGACAAAGTACACCTCTCTGCCGCCTCACACCTCGGATGAGGTAGGAAGTGGCAGTAGAAGGTAGCAGCAGTAAGGCCATTCTCAGAAAGACCTTTAAAGGAAATCTGGTGTGTTGGGGAAGTGCACCTTTAAACAGGAGAGACACCAAAAAATAAAAGGCATGTTTTTGAAGTGATACACTATTTGATCAAGGAATACAGAGTAACTAAACATTTAGATGGAAGAACTATAGAGCAAAAAAGCTGTTTATTCTTTATATATAGTTTTCCTGTTCATAAAGCCACTGCATGGAAGAGTAGTGCCACTTATAACAGAGCAAGTGACTTATTCGCAGAAGGGAACTGGTACCAATTCATGTTAGTGTGAGACATGCACATCATAGAGGAAAACACAGTTCAGTAAACATCAAAGATGCAAGTACAGTCCAAGTCACATTTCTGACACAGCAGAAAACAATCTCTGTCAAATAATCCGTGATAGCTGAAATGCCTATTGGCTTTTTTTGAGGGGCTAAATTAAATGTCACTTAAGTCACTGACTTGTATTAGGCCACATTCAAATATGAGTGTGAAAAACACTCGGCATTGGATTTACTGTCAGTGTCCCGACTAGATGATACTATTGATTACTACCACAAAAGAGTTCATTTTGATAATTAAATCTTCCCTGATTAATTTTCTAAGAAAATAGGGTTAATTTTTTGATGTGTTGCTACTTCATTCTTGTCTGGAAGTCTGCAGACTAAAGAACAAAGGCCTGAGTTACATCATTTTCCCATAGAAACATCGTTCTGGGCTCAAGCTGAGACATAGAATTTATTTTGCCATTGCCTGTGCTGAACTGTTTCCACAGAAGACAAGTTGTATCTTCAGTGATCAGTATATTCACCTAAAAACAAAATGGGAGATTGCTGAATTCAGCTTCAGCGAGTACAGGTGGTGTGTCTGTACAAGCTAACTCTCCATGGTTTGAGCGTGCTGCATCACATACTGGACAAGTAGAGAATGAAAGCTCTGCCAGACAGTAGAAATGCAGCGGAGAGGCACCACATGAAGTAGCCTGACTCCAGCATGGGTCAGTGTCTCCAGCCTCCTTGGAATGGAATTTGCAGAGGATTCATACATACAGCAGAGCACTTAAAACACAGCTTTTGAGCTGAAGCAAAGACTTCCTGGGGTCTGAACCGATCATTTGCAGAAGAGGGCTGCACTGAAGGTGGTCCTGCATGCAGAGCTCTGTCAGTGCCCAACCCAAATTTGTCCACAGACATATCAACATTGATTAATGCTAACACTAACTTAATGCAAATAATGTTTGTATGCATTAACATGTCTTGAAGCAGCGTGTTGGCAGATTTAAAGTTATGATTACTTGAAAGCATATTCTATACACCTCTCAGTGTTCTGCTTTGTCACTTCTGTGTTGCAGTAAAGCTGGCTATTTGGGAATCGTTATTGGATAACTTTGTGGAATCTATCCAGTCAATTCCTGAGGTGAGGTCTTGTTTGTACCTCTTCCCTCCTTTCCTCCTGTGCTTTGTAAAAGATCGGTCCAGATACAACTGGGGATATGGAAAAAGCAATTGGAGGCTTAACACATTTGATGGGAAAGCCATCAACCAAGAGAAGCTCAGAACACATGTGAAGTGGTGGGACAAGAAATCATCAGTCTTTAAAGGGTTGGGAGAGGGGTTCTGCACTGGAATAATGTTTCCTGTATTGTGCCATTGTTGAATGCGTACGCATAACAGGACAAGCACTGTTTAAAAACCTGGCCAAACACAGCGTGTGGCAGCTTGGGCTTAAAGTAATGTGCTTTAACTTGAATATAACAGAGGGTTCAAGGGAATTACTTAACAACAGTTTTTCATGAGACTTGAAATACAAAGCCCATATAAAAATGAGATTTGTGGAGTTCAAAAGAGAAAACGTCATTTTTATCATTGTTTTTATGAAGGAAATAAATAGTAATACATTGTTTGTTTCAAGGAAAAAGTATAAAAAGTCTTAAGTAGCAATGTAAAAGAGCACTGTCATGATATAAAAATAACAATAGTAGGAAGAACAAACAAATGATCTCTTGTTAAGGAAATTATTCATAGAAAATGCTCCAGGATATCGTATAGATACTAACGACATTCTCGGTGATTTATTGAAAAACCTGGATGAACAGTTGCATGGTGATATTCTTATAAAGCTAGATAAGCGAGGCACTAAGTAAACAAAACTCAAATGTTCCCAAGTGTGATACACACTCAGATTTGTGCTCATATACGTACTTCAGGCTGTGAAACTCCAGGGTTATTTTTTTCATGCAGTGACAAACTTGTTACTTTGTAGATACTGAAGTCACGGAGGAAGGTAAAACTGTCTCATGCAGATGTAATGCAGAAAATTGGAGAACTCTTTGCGTTAAGGTAATTTTTTTGTTACAACCAAGGCATTGTATTACACAGAACTTAAAAACTATGTTGGGCATAAAAAGACCAGAAATACACACTAAACTCAGCGGGGTGGTGCAGGGCAGCGTGGGTGGAACTCCTTCAACCTTTTTTTGGCTGTGTGTGCTGTTTATGTTAGTCAGAGCCCACTGGCTCACCACTGACACTGTGGCATCTCATGAAGCAGCATATTGTAAATGGCCAAATTCCACACCCTTTTCCCTCCCTGGGTCCAGCAACGCATGTCTCATAACCAGTAATCACAGTAGATACTAGAGTATGAAAAGGAGACTAGCAGGAAAGAGAGTGTTAGGACTGCGAACTACAGCCTGGAGTTAGTAAAACTCTTCTGTGAGCTCTCTTCTTCCCTTGACTTACTCAGAAACCATTGCTACATTGTAGGAATTTAATGGGATTTCCCCCCTCTCAAGTGAAATTTGGCCATTGAGAATGTGGACCATTACACACTCTTTTACAAAAAACCTCTCAAAATCAGTGAAGAAGGAGGTAAATTGCAATAGCAATGCCTATTTTAAACACTGGATTTTTTTATACCTACTTGAAGGAGGTTCAGTAATGAACAACGATGTTCTAAGCATCCAAAGAACTATGCGAGCAGTAGGCTGAATGTGTGAGATTTTAGGTCTTAGCCTTTATAATGTTGGGACAATAGCCTGGTTCTGAAAGGTGAGCTATGCTCACCTATCCAGCACGCAATACCAGTCACATTTAAGGGGTTCTGAGTTATAAACAAGCTGTTAAGGCATTCCCCGGTAACTTTAATTCACGTACTGCTTCAGCAAGCTACTAGCATAGTCAAGGACTCCTCTGCAGATATCAAAAGTTAAGTAAGGCAACAAGTTGAGGCAGCAGTGTTGCCAGAAGGCAGAAGTCATTTATGCTCAAAACTGTTACACAGTACAGTATTCTAAGAAAAGTTTCAGGAGATGTGACCAATTTTAAACAATTGCTTCAACTGTGTTTTTATTATGAAAGGGGATTCTTTTCATATTTTACTTACTTGGAAATTTTCCTGTTTCTTTTAACTGCTATGTAAATATTTGCTCCTATAATCGCCAAAAGGAAGTTTGAACTACTGTAGTACCCATTCTTTTTAGACACCGTATAAATCTGAGTTCGGACCTGCTAATAACACCTGACTTCTACTGGGACAGAGAAAAACTGGAAGAGCTTTATGACAAGACTTGCCAGTTTCTCAACATAAATCGCAGAGTTAAGGTAGGTGTCTTACAGCATGTTGTGAGAATTTTGCACGCAGATCAGCTGCCTTTGGCTCAGCAGTGTTACAGGCTGCTCCATGAATGTGTTTTAATTGTAGAAACTGAATAAAAAATAACAGGATCCTATACACTATCCCCCTTTCCCTGTGTTCATAACTCACATCTTTTACCCAGTTTAGGTTAACAACCCTGCCCCATGAAGTATGCAATCCATTCATTTGAGCTGCTAAATTAGGCTTTAAACAGTTATAAGAAGAGGAGATTTAATTCTTGTTCTGAAATGTATGCAAGAAAACAAGTGAAAAAACTGAGATGTGAAAAAGTCTTCTTACTGACATGATTGTTCAGGTCAGTTCACTGAAGGGCAATATAATGCTTATTGCTGAACCAGAATAAGCAGCACAAAAACCACCTCTTCTGGTGGTACAGCAACCTTATTTAGTCACTTTGAAGGCATTCCAGTAAACTGCATCTTTTGCTTGTGCCTGTTTTCAGGAGCACGTTTCACCCAGAAGGACTTTGATACCTGCAGGTGCCTATCCAAATTTCTTTCATTTTTGTGAACCTACTGAAATAACAATCATTTATACTGAAACTGCTGTGACTTGTGCATGTTGCCTTACAGGATTTTGTGGTCTATTCTTTCACAAAAAGGTGTTAACACCTCTTCTGGTTCTGTTAAGTGAGCCCTTTGGTGGATGGTGTTCCTTTGTTTAGTGATCTCATTCCACTTATGGAATCCAGATTTGCCATTTATTTGGGATCTCTTTCAGGTAATGAACGAAAAGCTTCAGCACTGCATGGACCTGACAGACCTAATGCGAAATCACCTGAATGAAAAGCACACTCTGCGCCTCGAGTGGATGATAGTAATACTCATCACCATAGAGGTCAGTGGGGCTTTTTTCCACTGTCACACTGAAAATGTAATAACAATTACAACTTACATAGTTTGTAATTTGAGAATCAATATATATTTTTGTTAATGTAAGGTGCAGTGCAGTGGGATTAGTCTTCAGTTCTTTGCAAGTCACTTTTGAATTGCAGCTATAGTTATTTTTCAGATTATCTCATTTGCTGTGTGAGGTGTTTTAAGGATAATTAAATCAAATAAAAACTCATATCAATGTGTTTGCCATTCCACAGGTTCTGTTTGAACTTGCAAGGGTAGTTTTCTGACAACAGAAGAAACTCAGAAAAAAGAGAACTGACAAAACCATAAAGACCATACAGCCCAGAAAATTCTTTTCTATCACATGCTTCTGGAGAATACTGGAATTTTGTCTCTTGATAAATATGTATATCTTGTACTCAAATAAAGTAATAAATCAGTCTGCTGCACTAGTGATGTTCGAGAAGCCTTAATCTGTGGATGTGCTAGTGTAAAGCTGCAATACTGCTGACATATTTGTAGGGCAAGTTCTGTAGAGAGTAGGCACGGATGCATGCTGGACTGATGCAGGGCAAGATTTAGCTTTGTCTTCATAATCAAGGACAGGAAGATGGATCCCTTCTGTATTAATTTGGTGAAGGACTGTGCTGCCTTATCCCCTTGACAGCTGAAGGTGCTAAGTACTTAGCTAATTTGTGTGGTTCTGACTGATGATGAAATTTTCCCTCATTTTCCTCCCATCCTTCTTAGGCAGCTGTGACCCTGTCCCAGGCCTTTTTTCCCCCCCTCCTGAGTATAATACTTACAAGAACACTTACTTGAGTGTAAGTAATACTTACACTCAAGAACATCCCATTCATCTCACATTTAATGTTTGGTATTTCAGGTAAATTGCTAAAATGTAAATGTGCAGACCAACTGCCTCTATCAGGAACAGTGGTTTTAACCAAGTCAGTTGAAGACTCCTAGATGCTCTTTAAAAGCATAAAGTGTCTAGGCTTGATTATCTCAAATGCTCTGTCTTGGGATAGTAAGATTTACCAAGTCAAACACCTCAAAACAGGAGAAGCACAGTTACTTTTAAAGCCTTAAGTCAGTTTACATCAGCACATAAAATCATAGCCATAAAAAAAATCACACTCTTTTTCCCACCAAGCCCCCAGCTCCATTTACTGTGTTTAGTTTGCAGCTTGAGTTAAGCCTTAACTGTACATTAAAACTGTGTATCCAACTTCTTCAGAATGTCCCCATTGGCAGCTGCATCAAAGTATGAGGGATTTCTGTTTTAGCAACTACCCATACAATCTCTGAGAAAGCGAGAATATTCTTATTAAATTACACATAGAGAATGAAGACTAAGCTGGGAAGTTGAGTGCATCCAGAACCTAACTTGAGATTTCATGAAACGTGATCCACAAAGAGTGCAGAGCCCTTCTGCAACCAGTCAGCACTTGGGAAACTCCCCCAGCCTGCAGTCTTCATGGGAACCCTCTAAGTACACATGGCCTGAACAGGAGAAGCTTTTAGGGCAGAGGCAAGATTCTGGAACTGCAGATCAGAAGTAACACAAAACTGCCTTGGCTGTGAGACCCACCTGTCTTCCATCTGACTCATCCAGCACACGCCTTCACAGTGTGACTGAAAAGAACCAATTCACTACATAGTTCTCAGTTCAAGTCTCCACCAAAATGGGTCTGTTCTGATCAGTAAGGGTCACCTGGGGAAAAAAAACACAATAGCAATAAATACAGAATATGCAAGGAAAACCAGAGAGGAATCCTGGTATATCCAGAACTCTTAAATTTTACCCTTTTGAACAAAATTAAGACTGAATGGCAAAATTCTGTTCATACAGAACATTGTCAGACCATCCTTTATAAGGATCACAGCTATACAGGCTGCTTTTTTCCATCCGATTAGGTAAAGGACAACAACTTATAGATGATTTTATTTGGCAGATCTGCTAGAAAGTTGTCATAAGATTAGCTGTTTGTAAAACATCAAAGAATGCTGACACTCAGGACTCACAGTCCCATTTTTGTGGGGTTGTAGCTCTACTGGCTGCAACATCAGTCCCTGTTCTTAGATGCACTGCTCAGCACACCGGCCCTGCTGGTTGTATGAGCAACTGCGTATACACGACACCTCCCTAAAGCTCTCTGCAAAAACAACATATATTCACTCCAGCCAGCACATAGGAGCTTCAGTGAGGATGACATCCTCACCAACTTGAAGTACCTGCCTGAAACAAAAATACAAGAACACTATAGCACATAGGAAAGAGTCTGTCCTTCCCCATCCTAGCTCAGTCCTAGGAACTGAACAAACTTCAGCTCAAAGTTTCAGAATGGAAGAAAGGGCCAGACACTTGGTGCCTACCTAAATGAGTTTATTTACTGATAGCTAAGTAACAAAGTTGCCTTGTAAAGGAAGGTACCAGGTGTTGTACAAGACAGAGATGGATGTCCTTGGTACTGATAAGGGTTATGGTGAACCTTTCCCAATTTATGGGCCCTTCATGCATAGACCAATTTAGAAACGCAAAAAGCACTGGTGTACTGAGCTTGTGAGCTTAGGTTTCTCAGTCACTTTTCCCTAGACCACCCAAGGGAGGTCTCCAGGCTGGAAACTACTGATGCAATGTACGACCGTCCTTCACTGGATGGCATTTAACATCTACCAAGAGTCTCATTATCCTTGTCTACAGATTGGCTTATGATACTAGGGTGACAACTATCAAAAAGAAATGCAGCATTTGAGGTAGCCAGATACAGTAAGCGTGATGGATGTGGTTGAAATACCAAAACCACCACCCAAAACACTTTGTTTCTCCAAGACAATGAAAGAGAGCTTAGCTATCTTTCTTAACTAAGAGGGGGAGGAAGTGTCTTGAAATATAGATAGCCCCAGCTGATAAAAGGATTAAGATACTAATTCTTTACAGTTAGCAGGAAAACA
>NW_010390873.1:0-4441 GCF_000710305.1 Buceros rhinoceros silvestris | reverse complement strand
AAAGATTTTTGTCAGCCTTAAAAAATTATTCTTTCATAGCTGTACACTGTGTATCTCCTGATTCCCCAAGTGCCTGCCAGTGACATAGTTCTTGGCATCACCTGTGTGCTCTGTACTACGTGTAAAACCCAGGTGGCTGAATCTCAGAAAGCTAAGCCATTCCAACAATTTCAAGTCCTCCCAAGTTTTTGACAGTAGGAGTTTGATGGATGTAGTCACACGGGAGAAACAGAAGAAAATACCCCCCTCCTTGCACAGGTAGCATGACAACCACGCCCATTTCTGATTCTTTAAAAAAACTTATTAAACAAACTTAAGGACAAGCATTTTTTTCCTCTCACTCTATTCTGAGCTGTTGAAGGCATCGCAGCCTACAGCTAGCATCCCTGTTTCTCTATTAAGTGTTCATTCATTTGCCCCATTTACGTCCATCTTCAAGCTCCAACTGTTCAAGAAATATTTTTTCCAAACTTACGAAATATGACTACTAAATGATGGCAACCACCAATCACCACTGCCCCCAAAATACTTTTTAACAGTTCCCGAACTAAGCTTGAGTCAATGCTGATGAATTCTAGTATCTCGTGAGCTTAAAGTCATCATTCGGATGATACTACGTAGTAATGTGAACACAGCACCAATGCTATTTTATGGAGAGCTTTTTTCTCCAAGAATACCTCAGCTGCACAGGCTTGAAAGAGGCACTCACTACATTTTTCTGAGGAAAGCAAAACTCACAAGTACATATATGACTTGGTCATGCTCCACTAAGAATGTCACTCCAGCTGAGAATGCATAGTCACGTTGAACTTCTCCAGTTAAAAGCGGGCAGGGCCCATGTTAAAGGCTAATCTGGCACTAAGGCAAAGCCAGAAATTAGAGGGCTAATCTGTGTTGCAGAAGCTGCGTTGGTTCGGTTACACTGACAATTCCTGATAGAGATGAGACTCCTAACAAGAAAAATTCTATACATACGGTTAAACCACTTCCTTAGATGATGTAAGTTGTACTAGCAAAAGGATTTATTCTTTTTATTTTCCCCCAGTCTAAACTGCAGCTACTCACTGGCCGATGATAAAACTTCGTTCACTAGGTGTAAAAACACTTCCTAATTGACATATTGATACCCAAAAAACAGCTTAGCCTACAGAGTGGCAAAGATCTAGTTCTTCATTTTTTCACCTTACACAGCCTATTCAAAACAGCAGCTTACACCACTGCAGTTCTCCTTCACCTCTAGGACAACCAGACCTACTCACCACAAAAACAGAACAGCTCAGCTCTGTCTGGGGAATGACCACTCACCTATCGAGAATGTACCCCAACACCTCCCCACAGCAGGGCAGCCAAGGCAAGAAAAATCAGATTCTAGAACTGCTGCTGTATCATTCCACCAGGGCTCTTCCTGGGGATCACTTCTACGTCCTCCAAGCTTTCAATGCTGTGTGAAAGATTTGGACTGACTGTGTGAGAAATTCTAACAAGGAGGGAGGGAGGAAACAGCCCTGGGTTAAAAGGTTGGAGACTATCAGAGTATAATATTTACTCATCTAGCGAGAAGCCACTGCAGCTGTCAGGCTTCCCACCGAGCCTTCTCACCAAGATTAATCAGAAGTGGAAGTGTTAGAGTGGCTGCTGCATGAATAAAACAGATTTACAGCATTGATATAAACTCATGCTTCACTACAGCTGTACCAACATGCAAGAGGTGTCACACACCCTCAGAGAATGGTTCCCTCCTCCCATTCCTGAGGACATACCGCAGAGCTCCACTGCTCCGGCAAAGCCAGTGACAGTCCTGTGGGAGTGGGTCAGCAGTGCCACAGAGCAGTGAGCAAAGAGCTCTTCAGAACAGCGACTCTGCTCTCTTGTTTTTCAAAAATGCTGAGAAATTTGAAAACTTATTGAAAATGTTAGCAGTTTGAGCCTGAATAACATCACCAGAACTGTTAAGGCTGTGACTGTAATGATAAAAAAATCTGCTATTCCACTCCACTCTACCAAAAAGACAAACTTACAGGACCTGGGTCTAGATCAAGTTTCTCCCACTGCTCAAATGAATTTTTACTGAGATTAACAGACACTTCCGTCATCTTATTAACACTTAAATCATCAGCAGTATGCTCATTTACAATGCAAAATATGATCTTACCAGACAAAATTCTACCTTTAATCTGGGTACACACAGACTAAAAACCTAGGGACTGATCCTGTCCTCAACAGCAGCACAGCTAAGAATGCTGAGGTGTGTAGCAATATCTGAATCAGACTGAACAGTCCTTTCAAAAAGTCATAAAACCAGGGAAGAGATCCTAATCAAGTACTTCAAGAAACTTGGGGAAAAAATCAGCATATAAAAAACAAAAGCACAGTAATACCACTTAATGAGACAAGGATAAACCTTAATTGCAATTTCAGCTGCACAGATTGTAACTTAAAGAAACTCAGAAGATGAGATGGAAGTAAAATTTTAGATTCACATCTTAAGTCAGGTGTCCAAAATGCAACAAATGAACTGCTTATTGCTCCCTGCGACAGAGATGATGACTCAGGTGTAAGTCACCACCACAGGTGTGAAGTTCAGCAGCATTAAACTCAACACTGAAATCTCCCTACAGATTCCAATGGGCCTTGACTCAGACGGGATACTTCTAAATTCAGAATTGCATTATTGCTGGACTGAGGTGCTGCAGTCCAAACAAAGGTGCTTTCAAGCTGAATTATGAGCTATTAATAAAAAAAGATAACTAAGTTAATTTTTCTCCAGTTTCAGAGATAGCACAGAGAAGAATTCCACATGAATGCCAACACAGAAGTATTCAAGTACAACATAGAAGAGAAAAAGCAGGCCACAAGGCCTGCCGGATATCTGCCAGAAACACACTGGTTTTCCTAAGTAGCCCACTCAATTTAATTAAAAATTATATCACTTTCACCATCTCCCATGAGAATGAGACAAATCATCCACTACTAAGTGTCTCGAGTTCAAATGTCCATCTATTCTCTTTACTTTTTATTTATTTTGCAGAGCTGAAATGCAAGGGAAATCCACAGGGGAAAATTTGACAAGCAGACTGGTTAAATGCACTCTGTACACTTTCACCATGTGCTAGAGAGCTGTTAAAACCACGTCCCTTGTAGTTCAGCACATCACAGGTACTCCAGGAGGGTCCTAAAGATGCAGTTCTGTGCAGCTGCTTTATTCAAAATACCACGACAGCAGCAAACAGACTATCAGCTTCACTACCATTAAAAATAAGTTGTTGGGGTTGGGTTTTTTTAAGGACTTAACTAGTTAGTTTCAAGCTTAATTTGGATAAATAAATTAATATTCATGAGCTATATAATGCAGACTCAAGCTGTTTCTGTCAAGACTTCAATTAATTTTAGTGGGAGACAGCAGAGTCAGACTCACATAAAACTGGTCTAGTTCTTCATTAGTTTAGATCCTGCAAAAATCACAATAGCCCAGGACAAAGGCAACCATCCGTGAACCTACAAACCAGGCAAGACACAAGACTCCTCTGCATCAGAACACCTGCTGCCACGACACTAAATTAAGAATTTGGGCCTTTTTTCCATCTTACTTAATGACTGCAGAAACAGCCCCCTAAAAGCTTGCTTAGGTAAGTACCTTCAAAAATGTAAAAAAAATTTTAAATCTAACTAAAATTAGATTTAAAAAAAGCTAACTTAAATCGTTGACACTGTAGCTTATGCTGTTCCTAACGAACAGCAGAGAGCATACTTCAGGCAGGCAAGAGCAGGCCCCCGGGACAGGAGGTGCCGAGGCACCCCCTCTTACCATTGCTGGCCAGGTGTCTTCACACAAGGCTCCCAACAACAAAGTTTCTCTCTGAAAACGGTTTGGTCTGTTAGCAGACATCACCTGACAAAAAGGTGCAGATCCAGGCTTTGCCCAGACCAATTCTCTGACTTGGAGAAATCACGCTAAGCCCAGTGCAGGGCTCGCCCTTCCATTTCTTTAGAGACTTCCCAGCCCCTTGCAGAAGACAGCTCCCTGCTCCACATGGAGGACTCTGGGTTAATCACTTTTGCAAGATGGACAGTTTTTCCCTGCCTCGCAGTGTCCGTTGGTGCATTTATTCATGCGGTTCTTTAAGCACCATTAATTCTACAGCATACCTTAGATTTGGATAAACGGAGGCTGGCTGCAGCTGCCTTCCCCCTGCCCTCCACCACAACTGGATCTGCCATCATGCAAAGTTGCAGACGGGATTTTCACAGAACACGGCTGTGACTCCCCTCTTAAAAAGCCAAGTTAAAAATACCCAGTTCAAATAACTCACTCCCCTCAACACACAGAAGCCAAACCCAACCTCTCGCACTCTGAATCACTCCTTTTGACAAGTGAACTTGTAACCTCCCACCTGACAGTTCAACCAAACCATACCCAGGGCAGCTTCACAAAGACCGGCCC
>NW_010390872.1:0-1071 GCF_000710305.1 Buceros rhinoceros silvestris | reverse complement strand
ATGGCAGTCGTTCAGTAGGATGGATCCTGCCGTGGCTTTTGTTCTGCAGATCCACCCATCCTCCTAGCAGTCAAGTACCAGGCTATGGTTTTCTCTCTGGGGATCTTTCTTCCGCGTTTTGCCGGTGTCTCTGATGAGGTTTTGGCCTCGGCTGGGATTTCACTACCTTACTTTTCGTTTGGCTTCATGCTGAAAAAAAGGGATTTCTTTTATTTTCTCTCCACGCTTTTGGTTATAATCCAATGTTGATCTAGGGGGAATAAGCATTCAGCCTGGCTGAAAAAAAAGCATCCGTTGAAAAGTCTCAAAGAAATATACCACGTGAGGAAAAAAAACTGGGAGAAGATCGGAATATAATTTTTTCTATGATAAAACTGGTGCCCCTCTTCAGGAGAACTGGTCTCAATTTATTATTATGCAACCACAAGGATCTCTTCTTTCTCAGGGTGTATAAGCTGCTGGATTGCTTTTCGCCCAAATCAATGTGGTTTCTTTGGAACATTTTCAGCAAAGGATCGCATATGCTGCAGTGTCTTTGTGGCAAGAGTCTTAAGAAAAACAAGAACCAAACTGGTAAGCAATCCATTGCACCGCGTTGTTTTTCTTTTATGCTACCGTGTCTGTTGCTCGCCGAGGTAGATCTGCAATCCTGCTGAGGGGAAAAGGGGGAAATATAACGAGGCCAGCACGGACATGCATGTGCATACGTGTATGAATAAGCAAGGAGCGGTTTGGATTAGCTTCAGCCACTGCCACCACGGAAAAGAAAAAAAAATTCAAAGGCGATGCTAGCCCGGCTTGCATCTCCTGGTTTCTCTGTGCTATTTCCAAGGAGGAAACTTTTATATCGCTACCCTTAAAGAGGGAAGGCCGGTACAGCCCCCCCGCTCCCCCTGCTCCTGTCTCCGATGCGAGCCCGCCGTGCACACCCCCAGTCAGTCTTGGCCAGAGGAGCCCGGGTCTCCCGCGCTGGTGTGAGCCGGCCCTGCCTGCGGTGTGTGAGCGTGCCGCGGCTCAGGTCCTGCACAGCACTTTCTGATTAGCTTGCAGTATGTCATCCCCCCCCGCACC
>NW_010390871.1:420-1267 GCF_000710305.1 Buceros rhinoceros silvestris | reverse complement strand
CCAAGGAGTTGCCGGGGCCGGCCCCAGCCATTGAAACGGCAGCCGCCCGCATCGAGGTGAGGGTCAGCGCATGCAGAGAGGCACCCATGGGCGCTGTGCTTGCCGTGACCACTGGCACGAGGCCAGGATGGCGCATGGGGCTCAGCGCAGCCTCTCCCCTCTGTACTAGGAGATGCTGAGCAAGGCACGTGCTGGTGACACTGGGGTCAAACTGGAAGTGAACGAGAGGTGAGTGGTGGCCAGGGCACTGGAGAGAGCCGGGCAGGCAGGATGGGGCCAGTGCTGCAGGCAGAGCGGCTGCCCCACGGCTCTGGAGTCTCCCTGCCCCACAAGTGGTGCTGAGTGGGGTTTGTCTCGCAGGATCCTGGGCTCCTGCACAGGCCTCATGCAGGCCATCCGTGTCCTGGTCCTGGCCTCCAAGGACCTCCAGAGAGAGATCGTGGAGAGCGGACGGGTGAGCCAGGGGAGAGGCATGGGGCAGCAGGGGCTTGGCCAGCTGGGGGTCACCACACAGTGCTGGGGACACGCTGCTCGAAGCCTTGGCCCGTTGGTGCATCAGCACCAGCTGCCAGGAGCTCCTGCCCCAGCCCCGGGGTCTCGCCCTGGCTGCAGTCCCCGCGGTGTCAGAGAGGTCCCTGATGCCCCTTCCCACGCAGGGGACGCCATGAACCCCCCAGGTTCGGTGTCTCCCCAGCTCCCACACACATCCTAAATGAAACCCTGGCTTCCTCAGTTCCCCCAGAGCGGGGGCTTGGGGGTCCCAGGCCCCCCCTGTCCCCAACGCGTGACCGTGCCTTTCCCGAGGGCAGGGTGCAGCGTCCCCCAAGGAGTTTTATGCCAAGAATTC
>NW_010390871.1:0-213 GCF_000710305.1 Buceros rhinoceros silvestris | reverse complement strand
GCTGGGGTGCCACCGTCAGGGTGTAAGTGCCACTGTCACCAGAGCAGTGGGAAGGATGGCAGGGTCCTGCCATGTCCATGGGGAGGGGACAGAGGTGGCTCCAGCCCCTCTCTCTGCCCTCCCGCAGTGACGCTGCTGACATGGTGGTGCAAGGCAAGGGGACCTTCGAGGAGCTGATGGTCTGTTCCCGGGAGATCGCGGCCAGCACTGCCC
>NW_010390870.1:7856-13571 GCF_000710305.1 Buceros rhinoceros silvestris | reverse complement strand
TCCATGTTGAACCCAGGACAGGAATGTACGCTGAATGTGATTCAGCACAAGAGTAGGAAAACCACACTCAAAGAAGGTGGGTTTTTTCCTAGCAGCTAGAATGGGTCTCTGTGCCATTCCCTTGGAAGACAGAGACAGCTCAAGAGTGGCTGTTCATGTGGAATATGCCTTTCGAGGTGAGCACCACAGAACACACATAAACGCAAATTCTGAGTAGCACTTGCTAATGAGGACACCTCCTTGCTCCTGGTCTCTCCTCATGCACAGTAGGGGCTGGTCCCTCAGGAGAAGAAATGGTGAGGGCATTCTGCTTCATGCACCAGCTAACAGCTCCTGGCTCTTGAGCTCAGGGAAGCAGAGCTGTGACTTGCGCAACTCTGTGGTATCTTTGGGCCACTTAGAGATTTTAACCGCGGGAGATGATGCAGAAGACAGGATCCTGGATGCTTGAGCTCCTGACAGAGTAAATGGCAACAGAGGTCTTCAGAAGACTAGCAAGAGCACATATGTTAAATGTCTAAAAATAAGTGTGAATACATCCCTTCAGTGTTAATGTTGCTTCAGGTAGGCTTTAATTTTCTTATGAAGCATCCCAGGGGTTGAGTGCAGTTCAAAGGGGAAGCTGGGCCCACAAAGACAGCCACAATTCTCATGGCTGTCTCACTTGTCTCTTCACCTAGCCGTAAAAATTCTCTGTGCCCCGGGACCCCCTGGCATATGAGGAAGATCATGAGAGAGCCTGCCATACATACATAAGATCTTCCTAGCAGGCTTCCCAATGCTGGCAGTCATTCTTTCAGCTGGGATGTGGAAGGGCAGAAATGAGCTACTGGTAATGGAGGGAAAGAAAACCTAGGACAGAGGGGCAGCATTTGTGGCAGAAAGGATCCCACAGGTCGTGCTGGGGTGTAGAGATGCTATGAGTTAACAGTTCCACCTGGCACAGCGATTCATCCCTCCCAAAGTAAAGGAATAGTCTCTGTTTGCTAGGTCATCACTTCACAGCGTTCCCACGTGGCTGCATGTTGGATGGGAGAATGGGGACAACAGCTCCTTGAGCAGGTTCTGACACACCAAAATGTCATGTCAGGAAGCCATGGACTCATGAATCAATCACTTTCTGAATGGTAGGTTAGGAAGCAAGGAGAAAGGGGATGTTTTACCCCCCATCCAAAGGCCACCTCGCAGTCCTGCAGACCTTTTAGATTGACAGCTTTTCTGTGTCTTTGGTGAAGAGAGCTCCCGGGACGGCCAGAGATACCCACCCTCTCTCTCTGTTAGGCAAGGCCAGAGTGAACTGGTCTGTTTTTTATCCCTGTCCTGAGCTTTCTTCCTATTTTGCTGTTGTGCATCTTTGCACATCCCATAGAAACATAGAGAGTTCCCTGCTCTCCCTGTCATGCTTTCAGACTTAGTTTTTTCAGAGTCTTTGTTTTCAGATCCTGAAAATCAAGCATGGCTTCCTTATCCATCATATATATTCTTGCATATTACCTATTATGTATTCTCTGTTTTGGATTACTGCTACCTTTATGGGTTTTCTTGCAAGCCGAAACGGATTTAAATTCCAGACCGTATTTTATATTATATGTATTTAAGAAAATTGGGGGAAGCGTGCAGAATCAATGACTATTCACCTTTCACGTGTAGTTTTGTCTAGATGAAGACTAGATATCTGGAAATCATAAAATAAAACAACCTTGAAGATGGTGGTGTTTGGCCTTTGCAGTATCTCTCTCAGTTTCAGGTAATATTTGCAGAAGTACTCAAGCAGTACTCAAGCAGTATTTGCAGAAGATATATGGTGTTCTGAGAGAGTAGATTTCATATAAAGTATTCTAAAGTCAGTGCCCACTACTTGGCATGACCATTGCCTGAGTCATATGACAGGAACAATGCAGTCAAGAAACTGTGCTTTGAAACCTCCTGATTTAATCTCACCAAAGTTACAGATCTTCACTCAATCCATTTTGACAACTCATTTCTTTAACAATAGTCACAAAATTGGAAGTTAACTCAATTTAGTAATTTTAATGTCTTCATTCCTTTTTGTCACATCCGGTCTTTATGTTAGCTCAAATATATTAACATATGATTTTATTTGTGATTTCAGAGCAGCAAGCATGCTGTCAACAATAAAAAAACAATTATGACAATTTTTTGAAAAGCACAGCCTTAAGTGAACACTGTCATATTGCAATCTTTGCCTTTTATATCCTTGTCTGGTACAGCAAAACAATTACATTTTGTCAAGATATACTTGTGGGGCGTTGTGCATTGTGGTGCATTCCTTAATGAATCAGTAAATTTTGTTAACGTGTTTTGGATAAAGCTCCAGATAAGTAGGTTGCAGAAAATAGTCCTAGTACTTACAGCATCAAAAATTTAATTTCTAATGTGCTTAAATAATTCTCCAACTACAATTTACTAAAGGAATGTTTACTCAGCTTTCAGCAAATTACAGCAAAACATGACACCGTAGTTGCCTAACCATTACCCAGTTCTTGGAAAATGCTGAATCCCCCCAGTCCTCATTGAAAAGAAATGGGAATGTTTAATGACATATTTGGTAGGGGCCTCTGCTGCTCCCAAGCAGGGAAACTGTTACTTGAAAAGTTAGTATAAGACTCTGTGCTAATTCTTCCAGCCTCTAGTCTGCCTCTGACGAGTTGCCCCAACCACCTCTCTTTAGTACATCAGGTGTTTCTGTTTTCCCTAAGTTAGATATTTCATTAAAGTAGTCCTCTGTGGTTATTGGATAGAAACTCAGTAGCTTAATATTTATCTTTCTCTTACAGTGAGTCTGATTTTAGGAATAGATTATGCTAAAATAAAAATATTGCTTATTCAAAATAATTTTCTATATAGTATGGCAGAAATCCTCTTGTTAAAAGTCTGTTTCTGAGGCTAGAAAGTAACAAAACATAGAACTTCTGGCAGTCTATAGAACTTTCCCCTTTTCAAGATGACATTTTGCAGAATAGGGCACCCCTTATGATTTGAAATGGGTTTTAATGATAGACTGTAACAAACTGTTTAAAACCTGCCTGCATGAAAATACAACTAGCACAGCTTTGGAAGACTCTCATGAGAAGATGGTTTATTCCAGCTACCGGCCTCAGGCTTTACACACTTCCCTTGTCATGTTGCACCCAAGGAAGAAAAACACATTGCTATTACTATACCTCTTTTGCACTCAAACTCTCTGTAGGATCTCAAAGAAATCATTTTTTTTTTGCTTTTCATTTCCTTGTCTGCTTTGTTTTTCTCCAGAAAAGGTCCTTTCCAACACACAGGCAGAACAGGGAGCAGGCTTTCCACCTACAGTCCACAGAAGTGCCCCAGCATGTCCCTGGGACCATGAACTGGACCTGTGCTCTCCTTGCTTACCTTAAAATCAGGGTCAGCATCACATTACTGCCTGACCCCAGATCAAAGCCACTCTGCTGAGATGAGCCAGAAGAGGGAGTTAACGGATGCTCCTTGGCATGCCTGAGTGCTAGAAGCAAACCCAGCCATGCACTTGAGTAGGAAAAGCTGTGTTTGCTTAGGCTGCGTGGTTCTTTTCTGTCCAAGCAGGGAAAAAGCGTGAAAGTAACATAATTTTTGGAATCCCAGTTAACAAACCTAAGCCTCAATAGCTGGTTTTTGGTGTGCTTTGGCACGCGTTTTACAGCCACGATTAGCTCATTTCTTCGCAGAGATCTAACAGAAAACAAGAATATTTTAAATGTAGGTTATTTCATTTGAATTGGAGCATTTTTTAAAGTTCCTTTCTATTTTTGTGGGTTTTTGTCTGCTAAAACTTGGTTTAGCCCTTTTGGGTCTCAGTTGATACTGTTCTGACTTTTCTGAATTCAAACCAGAGGTAAACTTAATATATGCAAGAAAAAACATGAGTTTCTGAAGAGCAAACTTTGTAAGCAGCTACGCATTTAACAAAAAAGTCCATCCTGGTTACATATGGATAGAGCTTTTTGTTTTACTGCAGAATATTTAGGGGTCAGAGTATCTCAGCAGTTATTACTCTCACTGTTGAGGCTCAGTGTCTGAGGCAGACTGAAACGCAGCTGCTGTGTACTAGCAATCTTGTGCAACAGTTTTTGAGAGGGGAAATTGAAAACAGCATGATCAGTTTTAAACTACGCAAGAACTAAATGTCAGCACAAGAGAGGTAAATCAGAATTTAGCAGGGACGACACAAACTTAAACTGTTATTATTGTCCAAAATGTTTATGTGTTTAGACAAACCTATGAATCCAGGGTTTCTTATCAGCTTGCCAGCTCATGAATCCCTTCTTCAAGGGGTGACCTGTTACTACTAAGTTGCAAGCAATAAGGCTTTGGAGTAACTTGATAACGTCATAAAAAAGAGTTACTGTAGTGGTCAGGGAGTTTCACAAGAAGCTCCACAAAACAGCTGGGCAGTATATTTTCAAAAAAAAAGATTGAAAAATATGTATTTGACACCATAGCTTTAGTATGAAATATCAGTAAATGTTCTTTAAAAATCTTTAGATCAGCGAAAATCCACTACACCTTCAGTTTGTCTCAAACTTCTTTTTTTATTTTCAGTTTTGATTCGTATTTTCTACATCTGAGTTCAAACTCACTCTTTATATTAACATGTTTATCACTTCAAATTTGAAAGACTATTCTTTATAGAGTAGCATCATGCTGGTTCTGCACTGAACTGACAAGGCAGGGGTAAATTCAGATTCCTTTTTTTTCTTCTTTAGCTTGCATGTACAGGAAAGATCAGCCACAATCTGGCTGTAGTGGTAGGAAGAAATTCTTTACCTGCCTGTCAAATTTCGAATAATGAGATTAAATTAAGAGAAGGAATTTTTAGGGTGAATGTCAGGAAAATCTCATTGACAGCAAGACATTTCAAATTGTGAAAGAGTCTCCTAAAGGAAATTGTGGAAACTCCACCACTTAGGACTTTTAAAGGTGACTGGATAATACAGTGGAAAATACAACATAGGAAATAAGCAAGCCATGTGGACAGAAGGGCATTAGGCATGAGCTAATGATTATTTTCTGTGTCATAGTATGGACCTGCAGTAGCACAATGATACAAGGTGAGATCAATCCAGAATTACAACAATCCCTAACAGCATGAGCAGCTGCTGGGGGACCATGGCACAGCTGGAGATAGTAGTAATACAAAAATATCCACCAGGCCACTTCTGGCATTTGTTGTTTGGCATAAGGGAACACATCTCTCTCTCAGCTCTGGTAAAGCTGCACTTCCACAAAAGCACACACTTTTGTCTTTGCAGACTCCTGCTACTGTAAGAATGGTGACAATTTAATGTCACTCTATGGCTGTTCCTCGCAAGCGTATTTTCTAGGCTTCCAGGAATCTACATAACATCAAGGTGCTCCTCTGTGTGGGGATTACAGGTGGTGCAAGTTAACTTCAAGAAATGCATAAAAGTATACAAAAGCTTAATAAAACTGGTGAAACAGCTGGTGTTACTGCCTCTGAATCTGGCTCATAAATTAACTTCCTGAGTTTCTGAAGAGCACTTCGGCTCAACAACAAAAATGTTGTGCTCCAATTTTCCTATACTGGAATTGTGACACTGAAAATACAAAAGGGAGAGAGCAGAGATCCTTAAACACCTGTGCAGGGGCATTCCCATTTCTGGGGAAAGATAGAGCTTGTCTGATGCTGTGAGCCCTCCTACTATATTTCCAAATTCCTGC
>NW_010390870.1:0-7769 GCF_000710305.1 Buceros rhinoceros silvestris | reverse complement strand
GCTGAAAGCAAAGAAATACAGGATTCGACTTCACAGCAAAACTGCATTTGTGCTGTATACTATGACAATCACTGAGTGTATCAGTGAGTCTTGTTAGTTTTTCTCCTGGATGTGCTCTGCAGTATGCAGTGGTTATCTAAACATGACCCCTAGCGTTCAAGCTGGATGGCAATCATTTCAGAAAATTGAAGCCCTTAATAGACTTCCCTGAAGTAGAGGGTCATCTTCCCTGGTTATTCCAATATCCTACCCCTACAAATTAGTATTAAATTATTCCTGCTTTTGCAATAAAGATTGTTAAAGACATACCGTTTTCAAGGCATAAAACACTGAAGAATCACATGAGAATTTTAGAGATAATTGTTACAGGCAGGGAATAATCTACGTTGAATAAATTTATTGCATCATCTTCTAATCTGCAGAAAAAGAAAATGTTAAGCAATGAAGCTGCTGAAGTTAGAGCATCAGTGGAAACAGTTGTACACTCCTATCCTTGCGTTGCATACAAGGATAATGATGAAGACTCTGTGGTACAATGGCTGGTACAAGAAATAGTGAGAAAGGACTTTTTTGTTTGTTTGTTTGTTTCATTCTTGATGCTACCACTAACTTTCTTGTCTGCTTTTTCAGTAGGCCATTTAACATCTCCATTCTTGAGTATTCATCTTGCCAAAATGCACACAGTTTTTTGTGTGAGATTTGTGAGGTATAACAATTGTCTGTAAAGCTGCTTGAAATTTTGGATAAAAATTGACTTGCCACATGCTATTTTTTTAAACTATGGGACAATGCAGAGATTTTAAACAATCAGAGGCATGAGGTGGGACCACAGGGTGCAGAAGTGTGCAAAGTCATTAGTAACACTGCAAATTGCAGTATGGTAAGGGAGAAAGATGAAAGGTGCAGCGCTTTTGCATCCAGCTTCAGATGTCTAACACCAGCTCTGCTTCGAGAAAGGGTGGACGCAGTTGAACTATTGCTTTAGCCATGTTCCTTTCTTCTTGCTCTGATACTTGCTATATTGTCACACGTTTTTTAAAAGGACAAATATTAAAGCTATAGACAAGACAATTGTCACTGAAAGCTTAGAGAATTAACAGAGACAAGCTGTTTTTTAATGCAGTCCTTTGCTAATTGTTTTAAAGTATGTCAGGCTGTGGATACAAGCAAATGATTTATCTCACCATGACGAAAAGAAGTATGTATGATGTGTATTGTGAAAACACACAATACAGGGCCTCCTGCTTCCTGATTGTGTTTGTCAGCTCCGTGCACACAAGCATCTTGCAAACCCTACTACTTTGCTCAGACATGGAATAGCTCCAACAGACTCATTTCTGAATGACTTAAGAATTAATGTGTATCTCTGGTGTGCTCTAAAAGCCCTGTGTTTTACTCACTTGACTATTGCTATCACCAGAAAAATTACTGCCACTTTAGATCTCTTACAGTATGATGCTACTTACAGTCTTCTTACATAAATGTTTCCTTGTGCCTGTTTAAATCTCATCCTCCCTGGTAGGAAAATATGCATCTCCTGAAGGCAGAAATTGGATTATTTTTCATTTCTGTGCTATATTTCTCTTAATGCTTTTGAGCTTAGAAATGGAGTGCTGCCACTTTCCCTTGCTTCCACCTTTCTTGCCCATGGCAGTGAGACCAGGTCCAAACCGTTACTTTGAAAAGTAGATGGTAAATGTTGTAAAGACTTTCTTCTTTACTCACCTTTACAGCTTCTTCCTCAATCACTCCTGCCACAAGCAGGGAAGAACCACAGGAGCATGTACATGGTTTGAGTATCATCACGAACAAGTTTGTGCTTATAGCCAGAGTAAGAATGGTGTTTCAAGGCCGAAGTTTATTTTTCCGGTTAACAGAATTCGCATCATTTATGTCTGAGTGTAAAACTTACTTTGGGTGTACATGGTCTTCATTTCCCTACGTCATGCAGCTCAAGGGTAACATCTTTCAAACTGTGCCTGCTGGAACTATTGCCTGTGTCACCAGAACCAGAGCAGGGACCTGTCACCAAGGACACAATTTGTGATTGCATCTCCTGAAAGGTTGCACTCTGCTGCAGGACCAGAACTGAGGGGACTGCAAGGAAGATAATTGACTGATATCTCCTGACCTGACAAGGTGATAATACAGCCAGCATTGGTGCTCCAGTGTGAGCATGAGTCAGAAAGTGAAAACCAAGCAGGGCCATGGTTTCGGTTTAGGGGAATGCATAGTCCCACAGACAATGGAGAGGGCTTTGCTACCAATAGGACACCCAAGATTCTCTGTGGAGAGTAGCACTAAGTGAAGGAGCATCCTTTGGCTGGTACCATCTCCAGGGCCAAAATATGCCCTTACAGAGTCATGCGATTCTGACTGGGAACCATGGCCCAGAACAACCACTTTTAGGGAAATACAGTCAGCTGCAGAAACACAAAATTATTTTGTCAGGTACAGATCCTGGCAGTTTTCCATTGAAGGGAGCTTCAAAGGGAGCAGAAAAAGGTCCCTCCTGTCTATCTCTTGCTTTGGTCATGGATGATGAAAAAAACTCAAAACAGCAGCAAAATTAACACTTTTGGACAATATCTGCAGAATCTGTAGTTCTGTGCACTGTCAGGCCAGCAGGCAGCCAGCAGGGGTTTTCTGCATGCATTCCCAAACATTGTAGAAAAATATTCTCATTCTGTCTTTCCCAAAGCTGCTTGTTTTCTGAACAGTGATTGGGTGCTGGCAATGTGGTTCTGACTGCTTGGGTGCGGGCAGCCCTGTATATGCTACTGCTCTGCAAGGGGAAAGGAAAACTATTTTAATTCCAGAGGATAAAAATGGCAGAGCTTCTGCTTTCACCCTCTCTCAGTCCAGAACTTTTGTTGCCGACGAGTGTTAAACAGACTGTGGGTGTATCTGCAACTATTGCTGTGTCTTTCCAGAAGGTCACAGAATCAATCATTTTAGTTGGAAGATCATTGAGTCCAACCATTCACCCTGCACTGCCAGGGTCCCTAAACCATGTCCCTCAGCACCACATCTACAAGTCTTTTAAACACTCCAGGCATGGGGACTCCACCAGGTCCTAGAGAAGTGGGGGGGTGTCTGTAAAATTCGTGAGGTTTTTATCTGCATGCATTCCCTATAAAGTGTAGAGTTTGGGAGAGTTTTGAACACACCTGTGCTGCTCTCTTCTCTTGTGTTGCTTACCTTTTACTTGTCTGTGCATTGCCCAAGCACTGAGCTGTTTGAGGTTCTTGTCTCATCATGTCACAGGCAGTACAATCACAGCATCTGCATTGTGGCTACCCTTGCCAATGGCTGACAACGACAATAGTTGTGACTCCACATGATTTTAAGACAGAGTGAAACCTGTCACAGCAAAGACAGGTCATGTCACATCCTGCGATGGCAAGGCAAAGCCATGTTCTTTCTTGTCCAATTGCCTGGAAGCGTCTCTAGCATTTAGCAAAATTTTGGTGCAAATCTGGTCACAAAACATTTCCGTCGTTGGAGGGGATGTGATGCTGTCTGTAGGCTGTCTGAACAATTTCTTCATCCACAGCAACTTCCCTGCCTGTCTCTGAGGATCTCCAGCACAGAGGGCAGAGTAGAGAAGTTAGTTTGGCAGCTAGCCCCAGTCAGTGCCCCCTTCTTGAGATGTATGTCTCATATGTGCCCTTTTTAGAGACTCATGCTAGGCCCATGAGAAATAGCACTGAGGTAGAAGAGTCATTTTCTCGGGATATTTTCCCCTTGCTGAAAAGCAAAGGCTGCTGCAAGTACTTGCACTACCTCAGGTGTTTGTGCAAGAATAATACAATAAAATCAGAAAGCCTATTTTTTATTGTACTGATGAAAGAGCCAAGATGTGACTGTGCTTTGGCCCCAGTATAGTATCCACTAGATACACAAGAAAAAGAGTGACCTTAACCAAGAACAAATGAAAAGCCTCGGTTCATCCATTAAATTTTGAGGACTAGAGCTAAAAATTCTTCTGTAGACTAAATGTTTTAATGTGTAGAGACAGACAGAACTCAATAATATATATTTAAGATACATGTGAACTTGTTTTTAAAGGGATTGACTTGATTTGTTTGTTTGCTTGCTTTCCTGCCCTATTGCTTTCATACTCCAGAGGCTGTAATACAACTTCTGAAGTCTGCACCTTGGCTCTGGAATTAGGAGAAGGGAAAGATGGTTTGGACGGATGAATTTGTTACTTTGAGCTTGATTGAAATGCTCTGCTGATGTAAATTAAGTGGTGCTGACTTACACCAGAAGAATATAACATCACAGATGGCACATTAACTGTGATTTAACAGTAGCTTGCAATTCCATTAAAGTGTGAAACACAGTTCATTAAATAAGACATAAAACCTACATTTTTCTCAAGTTCCAGAAAAACGAACAGATTAATTCAGAAAATAATGACTACAAAGCCAAAGCGGTTATCTTTGGCATTAATAATAATAAAAAAGATCGTGCAGTCCCCTAACCAGATCTTCTGTATGTGTCTCTGCTGGAGACTAATGATGCAGATAAAACCCAGTGTCACAGAGAGCAAGATTTTCCTTGAGTGATATAAATGAGAAAGATTTGCTGTTAGAACAGTATTGTGTTCAGTAAGAAGGTCAAGTTCAGCATAATGTTTTCCATTGAAGAAGATCAGAAGTTGTATTGTCCCAAGCCTGTACTTTTCACAAACAACGTCAAACATCATTGACGTGCATTACCCTGTGTCTCCTTATAATGTAGAGCCTGGCAACAGGCAACAGATCTCAGGAGTCTGAGGACTTCGCAGTAAAGCTTCTGAGATGGTGTCAAGCCAGGTTCTGAGCTCAGCAGGTACCTGGGTAGGTAAGTGCCAGAGACTAACGTAACATAAATCCACAGAGGGGTTCCTAAAGGCACGAAGAAGAACTGGGACGACAAAGGAAAGGAGCTCAGGCAGTTGATGAAAAACCAAGGCAACACAACTCCAGCTGGTCACACTGTGAGATAAGGGGCGGTGGCAGAAATCCAGCCTCTTTGCCTGGAGGAATACGAGGCAACTGCATATGTTGCATACGCATATGCATAGTGTCTGGCCAATGCTGCCCTGTCCTGGGTCCCAGCAGTGGTTATACTAACCGTAGCTGTTATTAGGCAAGCTACCACCAAGTTTCCCTTTCTCACCTGGGTCTTAAAAAACACTTTGGTCAACGAATCTCTGTACAGGAATCCAGACACAAGCTGAAATGGTTGTAGAGGAAGCTGAATGCTTCCCATCTCAGATCAAAATGAGATGTGGGGGAACATATGTTAAAAAATGTAGGCTAGGTCAATTTTTTCCTTGCAAAATAAACAGTATCAATGATCAGATGGAAAAAACCCCACAAGTTATGTTGCTGAGAGCACCTTGGATCACAAATCCTTCTGTTAACTGGCTCATGTCCAGCATAAGTCCATTTACGTCAATACTTTCTTCCGTATTTATTGCGCTGTAACTGCGAGAGTGGTAATTTTTGATGTTTTTTCCTTTTGTGTTTTCCTCTTCTTTACTTTGCTATATGCTCTTTTCTTCAGCGTTGCCTGACCTTGCCTGGATGCTTTGAGCCTCTTCAGGCCCGTATAAATCAGAGTCCTTCAAACACAAAGACTGAGATCTCTTTCCAAATCTGTTAATCATCAGTGCTTGCTGCATGAAGCATCCTCTCATATTTCAGCTCAGATCTCCGGTAATCACAAAATGTGACAGGTTAGAAACCATCCACTAAAACCCCCAAGTGTGAATGTTATAAAATTAGCCACATGAGGGAATATGCACCTGTACCTGGTTATGTGTGTGCACTTTTTGTATCAATGGTTAACGACGTGATTTGAAGCTGATCATTTTGCTGTCAATTATAGAACCAGTTTCACTGCTTCTTATTGTTCTGAGGAAAGTACTCTATCACAAGTTAAGTCACTAATTTACTCTCAAAGGTATTTTTATATGCCACCTGAGAAATTACTAAGGGAAACCCTTCATTATTTCTCTTGATTATCAAACATTACCATCATCTTCCAGGGCTTCTGCATAGCCATAGGCTTTTCAGGAAAGCAGAAGGACTGTATTGGTTGTAATGAGTGATGCACTGGGCTAAGTCTGAAAGTCAGTCTTTGGTAGATGGCCTCTGTTTAAAATTCAGTTTTAAGGCAAACCTGAGTTTTTGAAAAAAAGACCTAATGGATTATTTTTCATTCTCCTTGAGAGCAAGGTGAAAACAGCTGGTGGGGCCTACGAGGAGCACAGTGGATGGTGAGTGCACAGCTTTCTTTCCTCCCCTCCTCTTACAGACACTCTCTGACATTTCCAACTTTTGCATAGAATTTTCTTTAAAAATATCTTCGGAGCAGCCAGACAGGAAACCACAGGGGGAATCTTGCAACATTTTCCTGAGAACAGCTGCTCCTGGTTTTTTTGTCTTTGGCTGCCCGGGAATGGTACCTAGCAACACCTTCAGAAGGCCACCTCCTCAAGCGCTCTCATGATCTGGATGTTCTTTGATTCATAATTAATTTTCTTACTGTAGCATTTTGATGAGGTCTTTGTTTTGATTTTGCTAACACAAAACTCCTAGGGATTGAGCAAGGAAAATACTCTTTGTGGTTAGAAGAAAAAAATAAGAAACCAGATTCTGCTTCCCAATCAGACGCTGACTCGACTTGGGTAATGCATGTCACTCCACACACTTGGTTTTCCTTCTTATAGCACAGCATTACTTACTTCCAGACTGTTGTCAGAATGCTTTATTTATTCGTGTCCATGAGGCCCTTAAAGATCGTGAAATGAAGAGCATTACGTAAGTGTGACACATTATTGATATTCTTCTCACTCATTGTTCACCGTAACTGAGGATGGAGGGAGTGATTCCCAAACACTACAATGTTAGTGTTAATTGTATGGCAAAAAATATCGAAGAAATGTATTTCCAAAACCATAATTTCAAGGTTAGCTATCTTCCTTTACTATAGAATCACAGAATCATAGAATTGTTCTGGCTGGAAGACACCTTCAATATCATCAAAGCCAACCATTAATCTGGCACCACATCTTTCAAACACCTCCAGGGTCAGTGACGCAACCACTTCCCTGGGCAGCCTCTTCCAGTGTTTCACAATCCTTTCAGTGAATAAGTTTTTGCTAATGTCCAGTCTAAACCTCCCCTGCTGCAATGTGAGGCCATTTCCTTTAGTCCTCTTTCTTGTTATGTGGAAGAAAAGACTGACCCCCACGTCAGTACAGCATCCTTTCAGGTAGTTGTAGAGAGAGACAGGGTCTCCCCTCAGACTCCTTTTCTCCAGGCTAAAAAAACCCAGTTCCCTTACAGCACTTGCGCGCTGGAGCCTTCATCAGCTCCATTGCTCATCTCTGTCCCGGGTTCAACATGGAGGAACCGGATGCTCTCATGTTGTCTGGCTCTCTTCTTCCCAGAGAGCTGTGGTTCTCCCAAGCTTCCAGGAAGGAGAACATGCCTCTTTGAATGAAGTCACAAAAGGAGGCGCGCCAAGAAGACTCGACGCCATTTTGCCATCTTGCTTTCCCCCTCTGCTCTATCTGCCCTCCTCTCTATCTCATCCGCGCTGCTACAGATATGCTGCGCAGGACTCTGGAAGCTTACGCCCCCAGACGGGAGATCTTTATCAAGGAGAGAAAGACACGTCCAAGACCTGCTACTTCCCTGAAGCAATAGAAGACTCCTTCTGCAAAATGGGTAGGACCTTCTCCGTTTTCTGCCGATTCCCGGCGGGGG
>NW_010390869.1:12603-14821 GCF_000710305.1 Buceros rhinoceros silvestris | reverse complement strand
CTTATTTTTAAATTTTGCTTTCAAATTTTATTTGTAAAAGAAAAGTCCCACCCTTGCCACATTCCATCATCATTAGCACTCCCCAGGTCCGATTTCAGGGATTAATTGGCCTATGAATCTTTTCAAGAAATGTTTCATAGAGTATCTAAAGGATGGAGATAATGCAGGATATTTTGTCCAAGTTTTTGGAAGTATATTTTTGATGCAGGCTAATTTGTCTGTTGGGCAAATCTTACAATAATGTGCTCTGTTGATAAAATTTATACCTTAATAGGGATGATAGAGTCTTCCATCCTATATAGCATCCAAAACTCTAATAAAGAGACAAGTTACCTTTAAGCAGTGCTCTCGACAAGTCACCTACTTTCTATCTCACTAGTAAACAGTCCATAAAATCAGAGGGCTTGGAAATTTTTTTAAAAATAGAATCACTCATCTTCTGAAAAGGCAGGTATAGGTCAGATTGCATTGCTAGCAATAGACAACATTCTACTGTATACTGCCTTTTCATCTGGCACAGAAAGAAACCTTAATCTTTTGGGGTTTTTGAAAAGACCTTTTGGTTAAAGGTGAGTGAAGAGTGAAAGGATGTTGATGGGACAGGGGGCACACCAATCTCCATCCTACAATGTTCTGCTGAGAGCATCTAACCTTTGATCTTGAGTATAGACAACTGGACTGCTCAGTGGGCCTTTTCAGTCTTTTGTAGTATCCATGCAGTCACAAACAGAAAAATCTCAGCTGTGAATAGTAATTCCCAATGGATCTGCATGGCTTCCTTTATGTACTAGTGTCATTACATGGGAACGAGAGCATGTGATTTTCCATGCCAGTTATTCGGGGTTTTTTTTACACAAATTGGTTAAAAAAAACCCCACTTACTGGGGGGTTAAAAAAACCACTGGTGGTGGTTTTTTACACTTCATGGTTGAAAAAACACAAACATAAAAACAAGTGTTTAAAAACTCTGTGCTTTTGTTCAAATATCGATATGTATAGTCTCATTTATGGCTTTGTCTGGAAAAAACTAGAAATTAGAGTTACTAGAGAAATTACCTCACTTCATCTCCTTCTGGTATAGCATGTATGTAGCTTTCTACATACCCCTTAATTAGTGAAAATATCAACTGCATGAGGTAGATAGACTGTTCATGCTGCCAAGCAAGTTAATTTGCAATTTGCCTCTCCAGAATAGTATAAAAGCAAACCTTGATGTCTTCAGAAAAAAACATTTGATAACCTCCTTCAACATAGGCTTCTCACTCTACTGCCAACGGAATAATCTCCCATCTACTAAATAAAGCCCAGCTGTTAGTGACCAGACTATAATCACACACATTTCTAATTGTGTAGGCATAATTCAGGGAGGTACACTATCATCAGAAACTGGAAGCTGTTCCTCTAAACAAATCTGTTGAATGCCAGTGATGATAATTACTAGTGATTATTCACCGATTGCTAATGCGGTCTAGATTTAGACATTCCAAAATAGGAACAGCCTGGCAGTTTTTCACATGGGTGCATGTTCAGGCTAAATTTTTAATTTTTAGCTTCTAACAGTAACTCTCAGTAAGGAAAAAGCTAGTAGATTCAGTAGCTGAAACCTGTACTGCCTAAGCTTCATACAGTTTTAGACTTAGTTTACAGGCATATAATATTTCAACTTGAAAAGGAACTCTAGGAGGGAGAGAAGGAAGTGTTGCCTATAGGCTGTTAAAATAAAGGATATCAGATGAAAGATGAAATAATATTTCTGATAGAAAAGATTTAGACTAGGTCAAAGGAAAAAGAGAAGTTGTTATAATTCATTTGCACCCAGGAAAGTATGCTGCATGAGATTTGTTGGAGGAAATCAGGTCTTTTGTGAGACCAGATGGTACAGCTGGAAAAAGATGACAAGCTTTGAAGCATACAGAACATTAATTAACTGATAACACAGATGTAGCAAACACAGAGCTAACTACAGAACAATACCACATGTGTGAGTGAATAGAATGCTCAAACCTGTTTGAAAAAGACTGCTTAATCCTCACATCTATAGTCTTCTCTTTAGGATTCAGACACTCACCTAAATCTTATAAATTGAGTCTCCAGCAGTGAGACAAATAGGCATTTACTGGGAACCTGAAATGGACGTTCATTTGAACCATTTGAAACCTGTTTGGGGGGGTTGGTTGATGGGGGGGGGGGGGGGGTTGTGGGTTTTTTGCTATCGTTG
>NW_010390869.1:305-12570 GCF_000710305.1 Buceros rhinoceros silvestris | reverse complement strand
AGGAGTGGGGTAAGCGGGTTGGGGAGGTGTGTTTGTGGTTTTTTTGCTATCGTTGCATTATTTTCATCTGGAACAAAGAGCTGAACTTACTGAGTGACTCGTGTCAATGGAAGGAGAGAGGAGAAATTGATGAGGAGGGGCACTGCGGTTTTAGATCACTCTTAGGCCTCAAGACCATAGCAAAGAATTCAAGGAGAGCATCTGCTGTGCCCCTCTTTTCACTGACCATGCAGGTAAACTTTGTAGGTGTGAGAGAAAATTTTGAGCATATAAATTCCAAGTTGAAAAGTTGTTTCAATTTCTTACAAATGGCATCTTGCAAACGTGATTAAATTAATGAGATTTCCTAAACTAATACAAATTAAGTAGTATCTATTAATAGTGTGCTAATAAATCTTCATTCTGTTAAATGGACAGTTCCAGCTGATCTGAATTCTTTGAGAATTACTGCTTCTAACTGGACACTGGTTAAGCTAACCAGTATAAAGAGGAGCATGGTTGCAGATGGATTGTGCCCTCAGAAAATTACTCTGATTTGGTCCTCAAAACAGTGTTCTCCCTGACTGCATTTGTTTTGTCTTTTCTGTGGCTCCCAGGATATCTGCTGTCCACGTTCCCAGTGGCACCTTGCTCTCTGTACAGCAGCTGGCTGAGCCTGACTCTGTGTCACATGGGACTTCTTAACTGATGATGCTCTACACATCCTTCTCTGAGCCATGGATCAATCCAGCACACAGGGGAAAGAACCAACCGAACCACCACTGTCTGTCAACTGCTTCCCGGTACTCTTCTTTGTTTCCCAAATTTGCACTGCAGAAACCTCAGGTTTCCTTATTTTATGTTGCCAGTGCATGGGGTGACTTGTACAAAGTAAGTGAATTGTTACCATCTCAGCTGTCATAAGGGTTTATGGGATGGGGACACAGGGTTAAATACTACTGCTGCTAATGCTACTAATGCTACTGCTGTGGTTTGACTGACCCGGGGAGATAGGGAAAAGAAGAAGACAGTGATTGTAGTTCTCCTCACCTCCCACCTCCCATCTTGCTGTGAGAGCAATATGTAGTTATAAGCCAAGACTAATCTGGAGATAAGCCCATTGACCTCTGTAAGTTGAGCTATCTGTACACAGACCTATTATAGGCAGGTAGTGTATATATATTCTAGGTAATTATAGGGTCTCACAGGGTTATGCAAATACTTATGAGAGTACCAGTCCTAATGACACCCTCCTGATGCAAGCCAGCCTTGTTTTCCCATATTACAGGATAGTGGCATGGACAGGTAGCCAGCACAGGGTCATCCAGTCAGTTTGTACCGGGGTAGGCAGTAGAACTAGTTACTCAAGCTTCAGACTAGTTGGTTTGTTCTTCCTATCTGTCTGTGTCATTACATGTGGCTACATCCCAGTGCTCTATCTTATTTCCATGATTGGTTACCTTGCACACTGGCTCAAGCAGGCATAAAATCTTGTGATCATATGTGCCGTGACATTGAATGAATGTCTTATTCCATCTTTACAAGAAAATTTTGAAACCTACAGCTGCAGCCTTTATTTGCAGTCAGTAAAGAAAACATGATCAGACACTCTTAAGCTTCAACTTGATGCACCTACATTGTACTTTAATTCAAAATTATAAAATCAAAAATATTTTATTTAAGGACTACAAAGAGACATCTTTCTGCTGAGTAATTGTTACTTCAGTAGGAAATAGGAAGCCTGCAAATATTTGCTTGGCTTCTCAGCATGACCTGTTGTGGCTCACAGCCATCTGTGTTTACAGTAAGAGATCGCCCACATGCATTAGTCTCTAAACATTATCAAAACCCAGAGCTTTCCTTTTTTTCTCTTTCACTTTCCTTCTATTGCAGGGTGTCTCCATCTAGGTATAAGTGCCCAAATAGATTTTTTTTTTTTTTTTTTTTTTTTTTTTTTTTTTTTTTTTTTTTTTTTTTTGAGTCCTGGCAATCTAGCAGTCCTCTGATCCAGTGCTTCAAAGATGCCTTTGCATTGTTGGAAGTTTAAAAGAATATTAGATTACTGTTGTCAGGAGTAAGGGAGCCTTTATTAGCTGCTTCAAACCCTTCCTGGTCTTCTAGCAGTGGCTGCATATTAAGATAATCCATGCATATTCAATAACAAATCAAAATGTAAATGAGAAAAAGCCAAACCCATGAATTTTCCCAGTGCAGGGAAGGTGTTGGGGGCACTACAGTTTGGCATTTGGGAACTCTCCATTTCTCCATGTTAGCTGACTTCAGACTGTTAGCAAACTGTCTTTCTGACCAGGGCTAGAGCCAGGAATAACCACAAAATTTATTTTGCAACCCAGTTATGTTTCTGCTATACTCCATATATATTCGTGAATGTGATTATGCCAAAAGACTTAAAAACCAGAGTTTCTCATAAATTTAATTGGCAAAGAATGGAATTCAGACCAAATTTGGCCTTGATATTTTTACAAGATATTTTTTACAAGTTAAAGAGCACACTCACATTACAGGTTCCACACGTGTTCCTGTTTGTTACATTTAAAGCACAGCTGTTCTTACCGCTTTATGATCTCCAGGACAACAAAGTACTCACGTGCACAAAATACATGGTGCCCATATCTTACAAAGGTAAAATGGCTCAACGTGGAAGGAAGTTCCGTGGAGGTTGCAAAGAGGAAGAAATCCCAGCCTATTCTTCCATCACAGAATTGAAGGCTGCCTGCAGCTTCTGAAGCAGTCTTGAGACTGGCCTGCACTCCTAGTCCCTGCACAACCACTCCCACTGCCAAAAGGGTGAGAATGTGAATTGCTACTGCTGTGGAAGAAGCCAACGTGCTTTTATGCTGAGTAGCCTGAATGAAACACAGCTCTATGACAAATGTTTGGAAATGCATGCTATGCATGCTAGAGTGGGCAGTACTGATCTGGTTGCTGTCAGTGGCCATCTCCCTTTTTTAATGATGACTTTCATGGCCTCCAGGCTTTGATTGATCTGATTCTCAAGATCAAGGATATGGGCAGTACTTGGAGTCCATTGCCGGCCTTGCCACATGCTTCCTGTGTGACTTCCTTAAACAGAGACATACAATGTAACTGCCCTGCTTAAGCCTTAACTATTTCTTGTCCCTTAAGTGTGTTGAGAATAAAGCTTTATGAACCTTATGAAATATGAGAAATGCTTAGAAAATATCTGAAGTGCTTGGTTAAATAAAGCAAATATACCATACTTTTTGGGTGGCTACAAGGGCACAGGATAGACTGATAGATAGGTAGAAGGACGTGTCAGACATGCTAATGTAAACAAATTATGGTAAAGAAATCTATGACAATTTACAACATTTTAGGTAACAATAATTTGTGCAATGGAAACTTATCCTACTGGCCTTCACAGAAAAATTGCTTGCAGTTTTGCCAAGTGAGAGTTTCATATGGGTACTGCTGTATAGCTGCTGCCTCACTGTGCAGTCACATCTCATGGCATCTTGTTCATGCACCCAGAGCCTGAGAAGGCAGTCAGGACTTCGTGTGCTGAAGCTGAAAAGGCCCAGCCTGGTTTAGATGCATGCTGTTGAAGTGTTTCTTGGAGTGAGGACACTGAAGACATACCGATTTTTAAAAATCCAAAAGTGAAATCAGAACTTTTAGAAGTGGGAAGTGAGACTGAAACAGCTCATGCAAAACTGGAAAATATTCTAAACTTGACCTTCTTAAAACTTTTGAGAGCAGAAAGTGAAATAAAAATTGAATTAGTTTCTTCTTCTTAGTGAATATTATATTCTTCAGTAAAAAATAATTTTTAAAGCATTTTTAGCTAATCAATAGAGAAGCTAGAAACAGGCAAAATATTATCTTGTACATTCGCTGGTTACATTCTGCTACATCACAAAGAATCTGTCCTCTTAGAAAATTAAAATAGTTTTGTGTGTTTGTATGGAAACTGTAAATACTATGAAAATACTGGGCTGCTCTTGAAAAATATGAGCCTTAATTTTCTTACGAAGGACCTGTTCTCTGCCTAACTGATAGGAAAACAAACCACCTTGTCCCCAAAATGATCTCATATCATGGAATGACTTGGACAAGGACATAGTCTTCAGGTTTTTTGATAGAATACCTGTGTGCCCCAGCCCATCTGTTTCTCAAGTGAAAGCTTCTCCTTGTATCTTTCTGTAGATCAAACACAGACTATTCAGAAAACTTTTTCTTCATAGCTTATATACAATCTAGCAATCCATGACTACATGCCCTTTAATGTATTTGATATTTCGCTTGTGCACAAACAGAAAAATTCTTGCAGTTATAGGGGGCCAAGGAAATAATTACTCGGGAAATATCTACCCTTCGTTTGATGTCTTCACATCTCCTGGACTTGTGCCACACAGCGCTGAGGATGTCAATCACATCAGAATTACGTGAATTTCTCTTCATTGCAAAGAGTAGCATCCATTTGAATTCCATCCATCCAAGAGAAGTTTTACTGGTTTTATGACTGGAATAAATCAAGGCAAACATACATCCTTAATACACACGTTTTGCAATCAGGGACTGCCTGTGGCCTACAGTCAGAGTAAGTCTAAAACAAGTATTTCCACAAAAAGCATGGCTGCAGGAGAGCTTTCTACCTGATGTATTATCTCATTCCTCTAAGAAGCCCAAAATCAGCTACAAAAAGACTGTAAATTTCACCAGATGCTTTTTCTGCATAGTCCTCCACAAATCCACTCATCCTCAGATTCCTTTTCAGAGTAGAAATCTCTGTTTCTCAGTCCTTTCAATTGGTCTGTTAAATCATTGCCCAAGTAAGCTGCCAGAAGATACCATGTGAAGATTTTGATGCAGAATGTGTATTTCCAACTCTAATGGAGGAATGTTTGAAAATTGCTGTGTGCCAATCTGGCATGGAAGCATATTAGTTTGGGCACAACATCATACTAACATGCCTGCCAGACTTTTGATTAAGAGCTAGATCAGATACAACTAGTGTAAACTGTGGATGAGGCAAGCTTGTGTTTATTTATAACTGTTCGTGCTCTAAATCTGTTTGTTAAATTTTAACTGATAAAATAAAAAACAGTATTTTAAAGAAATTACTTGAAGTCTTGTATTTTTAGGACTTCTTAAATAAGTAGTTCAAATTAATTAAATCATTGATACAGCTAAAATTCAAAGTAAACTCTATAAACGGTATTTGAAACCTACAGAACTTGCACCAAGTTATTGATGATTACTGTTCACTCTACTATATATTAGTAGGAGAGCTCAACATCTCACATTATTCTTAAAATGTGTCATTTTTTCCATTGGCTACTGTGGAATTTTGAGGCCAGAATAGTTATACGCAAGCTTCAAGAGCTCTTACTAACATACTGGCCAAATGCCATGATGTACTGAACAAGGTTTATGTCCTCACATGAGATACTGTAGCCTTTCTCAGCTAAATGTATGCACTTAATGTAAGCACAGCTACCCCTACCCAATCTGTGGCAAAGTCTCCGCTGAACAGAGGGATCCAGACCTGCCGTTACAGTAGGAGCTTCTGAACATGGCAGCCTACATGATAATAGGAAGGAAGCACACACATTTCTGTTTCGCAGTCTTTGTTTTTTTTTAAAAAAGTACTTTCAATGTGGATATTACATCAATTAAGAGGAGATAAAATACAAGTAAATAAATAAATAAATAATTTTCCTGCAGTGTGAAGAGAAACTCTTTGGGTACAATTTAGCAATTATAAATTGCTGTCCTATCTTTAAGTCATAGCATCCTCACTCAGAGATACAATTCCTGTTTCTCCTGTGTGAACAAGAACATTGTTATGTATATGTGACATTTCGTATTTGGTTTGGGGGACTTTTTCACGGAGGGGAGGGTTTAATTCAGGCATTTTCATTCCCTGATGACTTGGACACGTAAGAACCATCTGTTCAGATGGTTCAATCCAGAACATGCTGTTTTCAGAGCAATGGAAGAATAACAAAATGAGTAGACAAAAGATGTAACGCAGTTTCTGGCAAAAACAACTTTGAAAACTTTTGTTAGGAAGGAAAAGAAAATTTTTGTAAGGTGGAGTTAGACCTTTTTTCTCTGCTTTTTTCTGGTATAAATAGTACAGTAAGTGAAGAAAAAGAACATGGAAGGGATTCAGCTACATAATTAATGTAGTTTCAAAAGTGCCATTTACTAGAGGATTTACAGGTAAAGTGCTCCATTACTTGAATCTAATAAAAGTATCACATGACAAAACAGAGTTTGAACCGTTAACAGGACTAAAGCTTTCAAAGGGAAAAGATAGCCAATTAAAAATTAACCCTATTGAATGGCAGCAATGCACCAACATCCTTAAGGGTTCTTTAACAACACATTCTGCAAGAGGTCATCAGCCATTCACAGTGTACCATACAAACATCAAGCATCATGCTAGTATCAGGAGTGATGACAGTTTAATGTATTTTATTTTCTAAACAAATACAAATTTCTAAACAAACTTAGTGTGGCTTTTTATATCTTAAAAAAATTATTACATTATAATTCTTTGAAACATGCACTTTGACAAGAGGTTGGGAGAAGATCAAAATACTTCCAATGGAAACAAGTAAGATTCAATGTAATGATAAACAGGAAGAAGCTTAGAGGTAAGACTGAGAGAGTATCTTGCTAAAATAGCAGGAAACTGCTTTCCTATAAAGGAAAGAAGAGAAGGGAAGACAATCGCAAAGAGGTGAGACTTAGCATACCTAGAGAAATAAATGTAGGACAGGAAAGGGTTAACCGTGTGGCCTGATGGAAGGAGTTATAGGTGGGGCCCCCATAAGCACCTGCTAGAAAATGCTTTTGGTTGGATGAATGATCAGAGGAAGTGATAAACAGAAAAAAGCGGAAGGGTAACTTTTCCTTTTTTTTGAAGGGAGAATGGAACGCAATGGCATGGAATGGAATGGAATGTCACATCATGTCACGTCACGTCATGTCATAGAGTGGACTGTGCTGTGCTGTGCTATGCATGTTGAGAGGGGAGAATGCTGATCAGTAAAGCTATCATTGAGGAGGAGTTTAGGTGATGGGATGCCTACCTGTGCTTCCAAATGTAGTGAAGTATCAGGTAGGTTTTTGGCTTTTTTGTCTAGAATCACAGAAAATGGGGTGACTTTTAAACCTCTTAAGAGATATTAAATGCTGTGGGGGGTTTTGTTTATTTATTTTGTTTATGGCTGTCTTCTTTGCTCTGCATGGCCTACCAATTTTCTGATGTATCATCCAACTGAGTCTGGCTCAACACTCTGATGTTTTGCTTGGAGTTCCGTATTTATGTATGCAGTGTATTATGTGTCCTCTGTTAAGGTGTGTGCATGATGCAAGATAGGAAACCTGCTCCAACCTTGAGCTTGGCTGTACTTTCAGCAGTGGGTGGATCAGGTGACCTCCTTAGGGCACTTCAAACCTGAAATATTTTTGTGACTTTCTGTATTACACTGTTGTGAAAAGTTGTGCCCTGGCTATGGATACATCCAATTTAAATTGTGTCTAGCTAAGAATAGCTTGACTCCACCTGGAGCAGAAAAGACATGGTATCTAAGTGTTGGGGAATAGGCCTTTTTCTAAGGCTAAAAAATTTAACTAGTCATTCTGAGTGACATCTTTTAGGGTTCTCCCCAAAGAAGGTGATAAGAGGATACAGAAAATAATCCAACTATAGCCCATAATTAGAGGTGGCACCTGCAGAAGCCTTGCTAGAAACTGGTACACAAATAATGTCTGTATAGGTACATTGGTAAACGCACTGGAGGCTGACTGAATGCTAGGTGCATTAATTGCATTATGCCTTCACCGAAGGTCACTTACACAACCAACCTGTCTTAGGTACACAGAAACGAGTCACATGGTAACTGAGGTAAACAACTGTACCTTGTTCAAAGTTCATTATTGTCCTTTCCCCTGCTTGAAAAAGGATCAGGTCTTGTCTAAGTAGAGAAAGCTTTCTTAAAGATACTGTTGCAATGTCTGGTGACTGCCTATCACCCCTGTCCTAGTCTGGGGCATGTTAACTAGCAGTTCTGTAGGTCTTTTCACCACTACCTTTGCTACATGCTAGTATGGTGAGTGAAAGGAACTATGGTCTGACTGGAAGAAATGCTGGCTCTAATTCAAGATGGTTACTGCTTTTAAGTACAGTAACAAGACCTGGGAGTTGGAAACCCCATGGCTCTCTAAAAGTGCCTCAGAGGTGAAATTCTAAGTATTTGAATAAAAATATTACATGGATACTTTTGTCAAAGAAACATCACCTAGGTTCTTCACTTCCAAATAAAGTTCATGAGAGGTCTAACAAACAGGATTTAGATGAAGAAGCTTATTGAGGCTAGAAGACATTCACTCCTAACTGTAACAGCTCAGTACTTTAAGCTTTATTTAATGCCTATATCTGTAGTCTCTGCAGTACACGAATACTTTACACCACAGTACTGCCTCCGTGAGTGCCAAGAGATGTCTTGGAGAGGGTGCTTTCTTTTATGTCTTTCATAAAAAAGTGTGTTGGTGTGCTTGGTTCAGTTCCTTATGTGCTTTTGTTGGGGCCTCAGGCCAGAGAAGTATTTTGAGGACACTGGCTTTCCTTTCTTAGTGACTTTAGCTGCTGCATTTACTTGACTAGGTGCACTGCTCTGCAGCTCACCAAGCTCTCCGTATAGCTTGGTGTGGGAAAAGAGGTGCCGGGACGGAGAATTATTATTTCTTCTAGAGACTGATGTATAACCTGAGACCTGTTGTTGCAGGGCTGGATAGTGGCAAAGGACCATTTGTGTGCAGGAAGGGAGCAGCTGACAAGAAAACAATCTTAAAACCAATCTTACCCTTCTCATACAACTACACGTATGCATCAATACACTCTCACGTGTTTTAATTCCAAAGGGGTTACTGCTGTTGCTATAGTAATCTCTGAGGTACTGTCTGTGAGCCACAGACTAGCTCTGCTTGTGAAAAGAAACAATATTTTGATATTGGTCCCTGTCAAGAAGAGGCGCTGCTTCATCTTAATTGGCAAAACTAGTGCTGACTAAAAAAATTTAATTGCCTAGAGGTTACGGCATGCTTGTTATAATCCGTAAGAAAATGCACCCTTGTCCATTTTTCTCTTTTGCCTGTTGTATCTTGCTTTTGTTATATTTGTGTGTGTGTGTATGAGTATACTCTCTGCAAAGTCACTGCAAAAATTTATTTATTTATCTATTTGTTTATTTATTTATTTTCCTTAGCTGGCTTATAACTCAGTGCACCAGTAAGAAATTTCAGTCTCTTGATCCTGAAAGGTATTCCTCAAATATGGTGATTCTTACTCTCTCAGCAAATCTCTCACGGTATATTCTTATGGGTGGACTCACATCCAGTTTGTACTGCTCACAGTACTCATGCTGTAATGGGTAGTTTATGAAACAGTACTTCTGGAACTAGGTGGGACTTGGTTTCTGGCTTGCTCACTTGCCCTACCTCTATAAGGGGATCTGCTAATTGTTTAATGATTGTTATCTTCAGTTCTTCTGTTTGGGTGAGTCTAAGACTGTGTAACTCTACTGGAAGGTAGCTGCAGGAGGGCTAAGGCAACTTCCTAGGCTTCTGTTACAGCAGGCATGTTCTCAAGGACTATTTTCTAGTCTTCAAGAAAACTGGATCAGTTCCCAGAGTTTATACTAAAGTTGACTTTATTGTTCTATATTAGCTGATCATAAAGGGCAGAATAGGACTTTTGATCGTTGTCAGATCTGTATTTGATTCCAGAAGTTCAAAAAAAGCATTTTTTTCATTGTCGAATTCTTATAATGAGGCAAATTCCCAGTGAATAGCTATGCTGCAGAAGGAAACCCTAGCAAAGCTATCAAATATCTGGGTAGTGTTAACACAGTAGCATGCAGGTGATGGTTCTGAACATAGGGGTAATGTAGGCAGACTTTTCTGGGGTGGGAATTCTATATAACTATGCTGATCAGAGGGGAATGGATTTTTAAGGTCTTGCCTCCTCTGTCAGATCTCAGCAAAATCCTTTCAACACGTCCACTGGAATGCTCTCTGAGTGTTCTCTGGAAGATTAGTCACCCACTTATAATCTTCCTAATTCTTGCTGCAAAGACACCTATGTTCAAATGGAAAGAAACCAGAGCTAGCTGGGAACTGCAGAAGGCTTCTCTTCTCAGAGGATTAAGACCTGTTCTTGCCCTTATTCCTTCAGGAGATGTATTTTTTTAAATTTTGTTTAGTTTTTTACAAATGTAAAACTGTAAGAGCAAGAGGAATTTGCAAGGCCTTTCTTTAATGCTTAGATTTCAAGGGAGAAGGGGAAGAATGATTAAACTGATTAAAGCCAGTCAGGGAGTGACTATTATTACAATGGCTTAAAGAGGAGTGTGTCCTGCGGCAGCTTTTCAAAGACCAAGCCAAATTCGCTCTTCTATTCACAGGGTTTGTACCCAGATTTCAGTAGGAACTTTCATGCCTTAGGTACATGGGTCAGGAATTATATGATGTAGTTATCTCTGCCACGATTATTTTAACATGCATCTTTGTTCTGACCAGAGAAAGGTCGCTGATCGACATAAATCTGCCTAAGAGTATAAGTGAGCTAAAGGACTTGGTGGGAAGGAAACAATACAATATAACTGAAACCTATCAAGACCTAATCCAGTCAAAGTGGCATTGGTCCTGAACCTGCTGAGTATATTAACTGAACCTCTGACTCATGCAGTTATGTCTCCTTTGTGTAGAGCAGCCACTCGTGACTATGAACTCTGCATATGGGTGTGATTTCTCCAGCCTCACTCTAAAAGCTCTCTTGCTATAGTTCATTCACTGTTTCCACAATAATATAAGGGATCAGGCTGGTTTTATTCTCTGTAGCTAGAACTGGCAGTGAATAACTGCCTAGTTGTGTGGCTCCTACAGAATGGTATAACTGGTTGTCATCTTTAAGGAGCATGTTTCTAGAACTTGGAGACCTTATGTGTTAGCTATCCTATACCTTCAGAATTGAAAAATAGAGTCATGTCATCAACAGAGGATGATAATTTGTATAATTTTTGTGAACACTATAGAATTCTGATGTAATGGTTACAAGTTTCAGGTGGGGCTATGTGGGCAGAAATGACTGTGCCGTAACTCATACACAAAGCATGTGTATGGGCCTCTCTCCTGCATTTGCACTATGTTTCATGTGCTGCAGAGCAGTCCTGGGCAGATGTATTAGTATCACTGGAGTATCTTCCAAAAAGTTGACAGTGAAGAAATATACTCAAATGCAATAGGAGTATGGGAGAACAGTGTGTCTGTGACACTTTAAAACACCAATCTTGCAGACAGATTAACATAAGGTAGGTTTCCCTCTCCCTTTTACTTAGCTTGGCTAGGTAAAAGTAGCAGAACATGCAGCGGGGTAGGCTATGTAAGACTAAAGCAGACACTGAAGATGCTAGCCTGTATTTCTGCCTTTTCTTAGACTGAAAGACCTTGCTTATCTCTGCAGACTGTAATCCCAAATCTTGCAAAAAGCTCCTGGACTTTATCTGCCTCCTAGGTAGCTGAATCTGTCAGTTCTCTTTCTGGTTCTAATCAAAGCTAGTGACAAAATTGTGTATTTTTTATGAGGGGCTGTGACAGAGAACTAACCTTTAGGAAGCGGAGATGGGCATCATGCTATCTACTTTTTCAGCTGGCAGAATAGGGAAAAGTGGAACTGGGTAGATTTTTAGCAATGAGCACTCTGGGTGGGGAAATCTAATAGTTCTTCTCAGAGAGCTGGCTGCTTTGCAAACTTTCTTCCCAAGTGGTAGTTTAGCATGGTGATGAAGCAGCTCTTCTACACAGCCTGGCCACATGGTGCTGGATTGTAGGTGCAGGTTTCTCCTGGACTTCAGGTAGTGAATACCTGGAGAAGACTGACAACAGCGCTCTTACTGGGTAGTCCGCTTGCAGGCGCGGCTGTCTGAGGTCCCTTCAGGACAAAGCTCTAAAGCAAACACAGCAGCAGCCGGCTGGGCTCTGCTGCTCGTCAACGAGGAGGCTGCTAGTACCAAGCGCAGGAACACCCGTCTGGCAGGAATGGTTCAGGTGTACTGAGCACCGTTCGGTTTGAGGGGACCGCAGAGACGTTGAGCGACCACGGGATGGCCTGAAGGAAGCTTTACTGTGCGTTGGCCGGTGTGACTGTTAACGGTGGGGTAATGGGGGGTAACGGCAGGAAGCTCAGCCTCACAGGGGAAGGAGGCCTCGGCATGAGTTTGGGACGACGCTC
>NW_010390869.1:0-209 GCF_000710305.1 Buceros rhinoceros silvestris | reverse complement strand
ATGAGTTTGGGCCGCCGCCCCGCTTGTCTCAAAGGCCAAGCCAGCCAACCTCGTCCTCCAAACGATCCAAGGCGCCGGGACGCTGCCAGGACCACCCCTCTGCCGCCCCGGCTGTGAAGCAGCCCTCAGTGTCGGCCAGGTCGTCGGGCGTTAAGGGCCAAGGGGCTGCCGGGACGCCGAGCGAGCGACAAGGCGCGACCGGCGGGGCG
>NW_010390868.1:777-1113 GCF_000710305.1 Buceros rhinoceros silvestris | reverse complement strand
CTGCCCAGCACCGTCGGGAAAGCAGCGGAGCCAGGGTGCTTCAGGGGGCAGGAGGGAACGTGGCAGTGGGCTCTGGGGCCGACACACCAGCGCTGGGCAATGGAGGGGCTGCAACATCTACGGCTGTCTGGCAGCCCCCATGGGATGGGCTCCACAGGCTAGGGAGCTCTGAGCCCTCCAGGCCGCTGGGCCTTGTACCTGTCACACGATGGAGCACAGCGCAGGAGGGTCACCACCACATCATGGGGGCTCTTGAGAGTCATCTCCGGAAGACTGCTGTCCATTGCGGCCACAGCAGACTCGTCCACGCTGTACTTGAGACGCCAGTAGATGCGA
>NW_010390868.1:0-264 GCF_000710305.1 Buceros rhinoceros silvestris | reverse complement strand
TGTTCTGGGAGCTGCCAGCCTGGAGTTGGCAAAGAGTGAGGGCAGGCAGAGCTGAGGGGCTGCGCGAGAGGCTGGAGAGCACAGCTGAACTCTGCGCTCCCCAGAGAGCAGCCCTGGGACAGGGGCCGCTGGGGACACTGACCCCCGTCTCTCCGGCGGCAGGTTGGGGCTGGGTGTGCCCAGGGGATAGAGCATGGCCAGAGCAGAGCCCGGCCGTGGGGAACAGCCCCCTCGGATGCCCACAGCGGGTGGGATGGGGCCAAG
>NW_010390867.1:436-745 GCF_000710305.1 Buceros rhinoceros silvestris | reverse complement strand
CTGCCCCTTTAGGTCCCATCCGGCTCTGCAGGGTCCCAGCGGGGTCTCCAGATCCTGTACACAGGCTCCTATCCTGCCCCACAGGGTCCGATCCTGCCCTGCAGGGTCCCACGTTCCCCCTCTGGGACTGATCCTGCCCCACAGCATCTCGTCCTGCATCCCACCTTGTGGGAAACAGCCCAGCTCAGCGGGGTCCTGTCCTGCCACGCTGGGTCTCATCCTGCCTCGCTGGGTCCCAGCCTGACCCTCAGGGTCCCGTCCTACTCTGCAGGGTCCTGCTCATCCCCGATCGGGTCCAATCCTGCCCCG
>NW_010390867.1:0-213 GCF_000710305.1 Buceros rhinoceros silvestris | reverse complement strand
TATTCGTCCTCGGAGGGTGGCGGGGGGTGGGGGAGGCAGCTGGAGGCAGGGCAGAGTCAGGGACGGACACTCGCCGCGTGCCAACCGGCGGAGCAGGGAGATAAAAATCCCCGTGGGGGCCCTGCCGACGGAAGTGGAGGTGTCGGCACCGGCTGCTCCTGGATGGGGGGGGGCCACGCTCGGGTGTCCTGGCCCCCACAGAGGACCCTCCTA
>NW_010390866.1:2428-2642 GCF_000710305.1 Buceros rhinoceros silvestris | reverse complement strand
GCCCTGCCAGCCCCCTCCTGCCGCGGGCACCCCCCTGCTGCCAGCACCAACCCGTGCCCCAGCACCTCGCAGAGACCCAAAAAGCCGTTGGGACACGCTGGCCCTGCGGGAGAGGAGCCTGGTCCCCAGCCCCGGCTGTTTCCAGCGCTTTCCAGGGAGATTCTGGACCGTAGGAGCCGGGTGTGAGGCAGTGGGTGGCCTGGGCGCCGGGGGC
>NW_010390866.1:1043-2175 GCF_000710305.1 Buceros rhinoceros silvestris | reverse complement strand
GGAGCACTCCAGAGGTCCATGAGCCCCGCTGGGACCTGGCTCCGCTGAAGGTGAACAGGGGAAAAATAACGCGGGGATTTTCTCAGGCCTCGTATGTGAGGGCAGCGATGCTGTGCCGGGGCCGAGCGCCGCGTGACGGGACGTTTCCTCTCTGAAAGCAAAACCCATTTGAATCCTCCATGATGCAATGAAACAATTCACTCCTTCTGGAGATGTCGAGGCCATTCTTCGGGACGAAGGCAGTTTGATTCCTTCTGGTTTTGTTACAAACCCCGGTGGACCCGCACAATCATTCGGGGGGAGCAATGGCCCTGCCTGTCCCCAGCTCTCCACCAGGCAGAGGCTGAGCTGTGATCCTCTCACCACAAACCCCTCGCCTGCCGAAATGCTGCTGCTCCAGCAGCTGCCTGTCCCCACCGCTGACGAGGGGCTGGTTGGGCCTGCGGTCACCAGTGCCTGGCCTGGTGCGGGACCTCAGGGGTCTCACTGCAGGCAGTGCCCTGGAATGGACCCCCAGGACCCTCCGGCACCCCGCAGCTCGCCAGCACTGTGCAGCCCTGGCCGGGGCATGGCATGGCTCTGGGGCATCAGCTGTGTGTTGCTGATGGGGAAACTGAGTCAGGGAGCGTCCGGGCTGTCACCTCCTCATCAACCCGCTGGTCAAGGGGCTGAGGCTGTGGGCAACATCTCCCTCCCGCTGCCAGACAGGGGTCTGTTGTTGGGGGCTCGGAAAAATGAGCTCCCCCCGTCCCAGTGCTCTGTGCTGGGAGCAGATGGGCTTGGCCGTGCTGAGGACAGTGCCACGCTGAGGACAGTGCCACGCCGAGGACACGGTCACGCTGAGGACAGTAACCCGCTGGTCAAGGGGCTGAGGCTGTGGGCAACATCTCCCTCCCGCTGCCAGACAGGGGTCTGTTGTTGGGGGCTCGGAAAAATGAGCTCCCCCCGTCCCAGTGCTCTGTGCTGGGAGCAGATGGGCTTGGCCGTGCTGAGGACAGTGCCACGCTGAGGACAGTGCCACGCCGAGGACACGGTCACGCTGAGGACAGTGCCACGCTGAGGATGTGGCCACGCTGAGGACAGTGCCACACTGAGGATGTGGCCACGCTGAAGACACATGCGGAGGCTCCAT
>NW_010390866.1:476-903 GCF_000710305.1 Buceros rhinoceros silvestris | reverse complement strand
CAGTGGCGAAAGAGGCCAGAGCTCAGAGCCGGGAGGGTGTCAGCTGGCACCGGTTCATTACTGCCGCCAGTGCTGGCATGAGGGAAGGGCCTCACTCGCCCGGGTTTGTTCCCGTCGAGGGGACTTCTCACGAGGGGACAGCGGAGGTGATGCTGACACGGGCAGCACCATTCCGAAGCGGGGAGGGTGGGAGGACGGGGTGTATTCAGACCCAGCGCGGGTAAGTTGAGGAGAGGAGGAAAACAGACAGGACAAAGCAAAAGCAAACAAGAAAAACTTCAGACACGCGTTTTTGGAGCAAAGCTGCAGGTTTCCAGCAGGACCAGTCAGGCAGGTGGGAAGGAACAGGGGCGTGAGGAGCAGCCACCTCCAGCGAGTTTCCGGCAAGGGCCAAGTCCAGGGAGCGGGAGGGAGGCGCTGGGGGGTG
>NW_010390866.1:0-273 GCF_000710305.1 Buceros rhinoceros silvestris | reverse complement strand
CCAAGGCTGCAGCACACGCCAGACACCAGGTGAGACGAGGCCGGGTGGTGGCCGTTCCCCCCCGCGCCTCCGCAGTGCCCCCAGCCATCGCCCTGCCAAGGGTGACCCTGTGTCCCCTGATCCTGGGTGCTCTGGCTCCTGTGGCTGCGCAGGAGGGGGCTGTTCTGTGGCATCCGGTGAGTCCGAATCAGTTCGTCAGCTCCTGCGCCCCCCAAACACGGGTGGCTCTTACAGCCGGCGTCTGGATGCAGGCTGGGCTTGTGCTGCTGCCCG
>NW_010390865.1:4631-5687 GCF_000710305.1 Buceros rhinoceros silvestris | reverse complement strand
CCTTCCCCTGCTCCCCAGCTGGCAGCAGCTTTGCTGTTTGTTTTTTTTTCCTTTAGCAGACAGCTCCCGGTGGTTATATTTATACAAGCTTCCCCAAACAATCATTAAATTAACACTTTCACGTACGTACACATATATAATATATATAATTTATAGAGAAATGACTTTTGTAAACAATATTCTTCTACTCCAGAAGTAAGTGTAGTCCGTGGCATAATGCAGCTACAAACGCGTATCTCAGAAAGAGAACCAGAGCTCTGGGGAGCAGGTGGGAGCCCTGTGCCACCCCCGGCCTCTGCGCATGTCCCCAGCAGGACAGTCCTTGGGTGAGGAGGGAACCAGCCAGCTTGGTTTGGGTGTCACCGGTTTCAGCTGAAGCAAACTGGTCCGACTGTGAAACCAAACCGGTGTGAGGTGTCGCCGTTGTGGAAGACAGCCAGGTCCCGCAGGGGCAGCAGGGAGAGCTCCTCCGTGGCGAAATGGAAGATGGTGTCGGTGATGGAGGACTCGTTGTCCAGCTGAAACAAGCACCGGGGGCAACTTAGTGGCACCCAAACCCTTGGCTGGTGAGTCTGAAGGACCCTCTCAGCACATCCACGGTCCCCTTCGCTGCTCTGGTTGCTCCTTCATGCACCCAACAGCCCTGGGGGCATGGCCACGTTGCCATCCCCAGCCCTTCACTCATCCTCCAGGGAAGTTGCCTCTGCCATGTGCCCTGAAGCCACACTGTGCCCTGCCACATCCCAGCCCATTCCCCAAGACCAGGGCAGCTCCTTGGGCCCTGGGAGAGGATGCTCTCCATCCCCATCCCACCACGTGAAGCCTCATCCCCCAGGTCTATCCCAAACCCTGGGGATGCAAACACGTGCTGAGGGGCTCTGCAAACATTGCGGGGCTCTTCCAGGCGTTGCAAAGGGCCCGGCCATGGCCAGGCTTACCACGCAGCCCTGCAGGCTGGCTGCATAGCTCTGCTCCCGGGAATCGGCCAGGAAGCGGATTTCCTTCTCCCGCTGGGGCTGGTCCTGCTCGGGGGCTGGTCTGCAGGAGTAGGAGACC
>NW_010390865.1:3413-4437 GCF_000710305.1 Buceros rhinoceros silvestris | reverse complement strand
CGGAGCTGCACCGGGCTGGCCCCCGCGTACTCCAGCTGCAGGGGCAACGAGAGAGAAACCTGTGTAGCAAGGGCTGCTTGAAGGGGTCTGCGCTCCCCCCAGCTGAAAACAGGGCAGGATTCAGCCATCTACTAAAGCACTGGTTTGGATTTTCTTGCAGAAGGAGGTGACACATCCCACTGGATGCAGCCAGTGGGACCCTGTGCCTGGGCACTGCCCCACCACAACAGAACAGGCACTAGGAGATCCCCATGAGGAGATGGGCTTTGTGTCCCCCTTGGCTGTCCTGGCTGGGGACTCACCAGGAAGCCTCCGGGCAGGGTGCTGAACCACTCAAAGGTGTCCTCAGAGGTGTAGGTGCTCAGCCAAGCCTTGATGGGGACCTGCAGGGAGCAGGGACCATGTCATGCTGTCCCAGCAAGGTTCAGTGGCAACTCCAGGTCTAGGAGCCAGCTATAACACCCCATGTGCATGACCTGTCCCTGCAGCCTGGTCACACACCATGACCAGGATCCTCACCCCAGGCTGCTCCAACAGCTCCCTGCGATGGCGGTGGTCACCAAGGCAAGGGACTGGCCGCACTATCCCCCTTGAGACCCACCAACCCCTGTCCTCGCCCACCCTGAGGGGTAACACGGGGCTGAAGGTGCCCCATGAAAGCCACCCCATACCTGGTTGTGGATGGGGGCTATGCAGGTCTCACCCCCTGCTGTGAAGTTGCAGAAGGCCACCAGTGCATCCTGGGGGCTGCCCTGGTTGGGGTCGATGTAGTATTGCCCTGGAGGGAGGCAGAGGGGAGGCTCCTGGCACCCAGTTTTTGCCAGGGGGAGGATGCCACATGGTGCCATCCCATCTCAGCTCACGGCACATCCCTGGCTATAACCTCCATCCTCTTGGGATGCAGCCTGGCTGCCATCCCGTTTCTCCACGGAAGCCCATGAAACCCAGCCGAGCTCATCCCCCAGATTCTCATCCCCTCATCGTTGCAAAGAGCTGCCCGTGCCCCCCCACCGGGCTGCCGGGA
>NW_010390865.1:2489-3190 GCF_000710305.1 Buceros rhinoceros silvestris | reverse complement strand
TTGCAGGTGGCTGCCGGGTTGGCTTTGGTGCCATTGGGATGCTCGACGAGGGCTTGCAGCTCCTGGCTCAGGGTGTCCAGCAGAGCCCAGACCGCCGAGTAATTCAAGTGGTTGGAGGAATAAATTAGGTGCTAAAAGAAAAAGAGGGGGATATAACCAAGCTGACATTAGCCCCTGCTTATTTTGACCAGGAGCATCATCAGAGGCCCAGGGAGGGGATGGGACATACAGGGGACAAGGCTAAACGTGGTGCGAGAGGGATTAACCATATCTGCTAGCTCTCTGTGCAAGGACCTTTGTCCTTGTGCACAGAGGACCCCAGAAGCTGCGGGACATGGGACAACATCACAGTCAGCCCCTTCCCTTTTTGGGTGTCACCCACCAAAGCAGGGGTGGGAAGCCCTCACTCCCATGCACTCACCTGCAGCTCCTCCCTGGATAGCATCAGCGCGGGTCCGCTGGGACCAGGGGGGCCGGCGAGACCCTGGGTGACAATGACAATGCTGCTGGTGCTGGCTGCTGCCCGTGAGCTCCCCACTGTGCTCACAGCTCCTCAGCTGGCCGTCCCCATGGCATGGCATGGTATGGTGGGACCTCACTGACGCATTTGGGGAGCAAGGGACCCAAATTTTGGCATGAGGGACATCAGCAGCTCCACTTACCGGCAGCCCTGGCATGCCTCCGCGTCCTGGGCGGGCCCG
>NW_010390865.1:0-2394 GCF_000710305.1 Buceros rhinoceros silvestris | reverse complement strand
GCGGGGCCGGGGCAGCCCGGGAAAGCCTCTCAGCCCCTGCCGAAGGTCAAAGTGGAGGAGGGGAGACAAGCAAGGTGGTGAGATGCTGCTGTGCTGAGCTGCACCCCAGGGTGCCCCATGGAGCCACCCTGCACCCCAGAGAGAGGGCAGGAGGGGAGGGTGTCCCACAGCAGGGCTGAGCCCAGCTCCAGGCACTCCCCCCTACTCACTTTGGGTCCGGACAAGCCCTGGAAGAGAAGGACAAGACCCAGCTAAGAGGGAGGCAGGTGGGAGCAAAGCCCCATCCCAGCGTAACCCCAGCAAGGGCCAAACCTGCCAGGAGGGTGAAGGACTCACCGGTGTCCCGGGGATGCCAGGGTGTCCCCGTGGGCCAGGGGGACCAGTGTCGCCCTGCAAAGACACCAGAGCAGGTCAGGGCACTGCACGGGGCAGCCCCAGCCTTCTGCCCTTCTACAACCCAGCCCATTTTTCTTTTTTCCAAGGAAAAATGAAGAATTCACCCAAAATACTCATCTCAGTGACTGCTACCCCCCTCCACTCTGCCCTTACCTGCTGTCCTTTGGGTCCTGGCCTCCCGGGGACACCATGGGGTCCCAGCTTGCCCTAGGAGATGTGACAGGGTTGTCACACAGGGTGACAAGGGACCAAAGGGAGGGAGGAGAAGAGCCAAACCCTTCACACACCTTGAAGCCCTCGTCCCCTTGCTGGCCCAGGTCGCCCATGCTGCCCTTCTCGCCCTAGGAAAGAGGCAAGGAAAGCTTTGGTGGTGAAGAGGAGAGTAGAAGCCCCTTGGGACACCAGCCCAGAGGGTGGGTGTCAGGAATGCAGCTCTGGTTCCTCTGTTGGTGGTATTTCAGCCGGTAGACAGGGAGGTTTTGCCTGCCTGGCAGGAGGTACCTGCCTGGGGACGGTTCCCAAGGCCAAACGTCTCCCTGCCTCCAGCAAACAGCTGGAAACAGGAAATTCCCAGTTACAGCTGGCTGCCAAATTTCTGAAAAAACACCCCATCCTTTTGATTCGGTAGAATTAACGCTGCCCGTACTGCTGGGGAAGGAGGCGGCGTCACGGAGCATCTGCCTCCCCTGCCCAGCTGCGAAGGCAAAACCGAAAGTATTTTATCCCAGACTGAAATACCATCCACAAACCCTCGGAAGTTCCCAGGAAACCCTTTGAGAAAATAAAGAAAACATCCTGTGGGCTGAAATCTGCTGGAGCAGGGTAAGGAAGCTCTGCAGACCAGCTGCTTGCAGCCTGCCCTCTGCTCACTCGCAGGCTCTGGCTCGCTGAACGCCCTGGACTTTAGCTCCTGCAATCACTCATTTTGCTCACAATAAATTTAAGGCCTTATTTATTGCTGGGCTTTCATTTTCCTGAAGGCTGTGAGCAACTACCCGCCGCCAGGGACTGCTTGTCACTCTTATTTACAGCCTTGAGGCTGATGGATGGGACCGCAAGGACGTGCTTGGCTTCTCGGGCCAAGGTTAGACCCATCAGCTCACCAGAAACAGCACGGAGGAGCTATGTGCTCGTGCTGCCTCAGCATCAGTGCTGACAGCAGGGGATGGACAGGCTGCCCGCCACTGCCTGCAATCCCAGGAGAATGGAGAGGCTGGAAAAGGACCTGGTTTTGGAGAAAGCCTGAAGGTCCCATCTCCCAGCACCTGGGGACATGGTGGTCACCCCCCAAAGAAGGCTGCTGCAGCGACCAGGGTTCAGGAAGAGGGGACAAAAACCCGGTACATGTCACCTACCTTGTCTCCTTTTGGTCCGGGCTCTCCTTTCACACCCTTCAGCCCTGGGATGCCCTAAGAGAGAAACGATGCAGCACCGCATCACCCCATGGCTGAGCTGCTCCCAAGCAGGGACTGCACCACAGCTGCGGTTGTCACCTGGATTCTGAGAATTTCAGGCTGTTTTAGAAACTTGAAGGCACTTTTTCACCACATCTTTGATTTTTATTTTTGGGAGGATCGCTCAGCAAACCCCATTAAAAATGCAGCTCAGGTCCCTTGGCTAGTTGCAGAACATCCTGACTTGCTTTTGGGAAGACTCCAAAGCTGGGATTTTTATTTTAAATAGAGAAAAAACAATTTCCAGTAGTAATAGAAAAAATATTTGAGTGTTTTTCTTTTGGCCTGCAGCTGGTTCCCCCATGGCAGCTCTCTGGGAACAGGGGCACAGTCCTCAGCGCTGCCGAGCACCAGACCCTTAAACTGGAAGGGAAGTGTTTGTCCTCTAAAACATCAGAAAGGAAATGGTGTGATTTGCCTGACTGCACCCACAGAGCTGACACGCTGATTTGGGAGAAGGCAAGGTGAGATGGATGGACGGAACACCTAGAAACCTCACTGGTTTTGAACAGCTTCGCTTGTCCCCAGAGCTGGGTTACAAGCG
>NW_010390864.1:6507-9505 GCF_000710305.1 Buceros rhinoceros silvestris | reverse complement strand
CCTCGCTCTGCGCCTCCGGGTAGCACAGAGCAGGCCGTGGGTCAGGCTGACCAGCAGCGCCCGGGCTGCCCATCCTGGAGCAGGAGGGAGGCCCTGGCACCGCACAGCCCTGCGGGCAGCACGAGGCCGGGCCAAGAGCTGGAGTCTCTCCCTCCATGTGTGAGATGTGGCAAGCAGTTAAAGACCTCTCATCAGAAAGGCTCCCTGTTATTATGTGCTGCTGCAGTGTCCTGTGCTGAGCCTGGGATCCCTGGTCAGGCAGGATTCCATCGTTTAAGGGCAAGCGGAACAAAATGTCTCTCCTTTTCCTGCAATCATTGGCATGATTTGCCTAGTTTTTAAAGCTAGGGTTGTGCCTAAGAATCTTTGGGGCAGAGAAGTTGAGGCTCGTACAGAAGGGACTTTTCCCAAGGCTGATTTGCATGTCTGGCAAAGCTTGGATGAAAGCCTGTGAGCCCTCGCTCTGTGCCAGACTTTGATGCCCAGGCTCCTTGCCTTTAATCTTGCCATCTATGCAGACAGTATCAGAGCTATCAAATAATTCCACCACAACGTGAGCCTTTATAAAACAAAAGTCTGCTGGGAAAAGTACACTCTAACATGCTTGGATAAAAGTTAACTGCTGGATTAAGCCAAATGCATTGTTAGGACTCTTGCTTATCAGGTTAAGCACATAGAGAGACCGAGGGCTGGGAAAACATTTCATACTGGTGCAGTGGAACCACTGCAGGAGATACCAGTACTCCCTTGGAGAGGGGCTGTGGAGGCTGCTTTTAAAGGCACGCCTTGAACTGTTCCATCAGTGGGCATCTGGTGTTTTCCAGGCATTTCCCGAGACATTGCTGCAGATGGGCTGGGTTTTTTGCTTTCTGTTTCTCAGTTTATGGGGAAAGAGCTCGGCCTGCTCAATGTTTAATAATTGCCAAGCTGGGACGCTCCAGTGCTGGAAGCTTCTGAAGGACACAGCCCAGACTCTTCTCATTCCCTGAGCGTACTGCTCACAAGACCTGTTGATCTTTCGCCTCCATCACTAGGTAAAGGACAAACGATCTCTCTCTTTGTGGTGTGGGAGGAGGCCCTGTGTTATCTGGTGTGATTCACTCTGATAAGTAACTTCCTTGGAGCACTGCTCTTGTTTATAGCAACAGCCCCCAATGCTAGTTTACAGAGATTTTAATCCTTGCTGTTCTCACGCGTATTTACTCTGCAGTGTTATCAGAAACATCTCTTGAAAACCTCAGTGTTTTTATAATTAATTGAATAATGTGACTGATGTTAAAAATAAACGGATTTGGAAAAATGCCCAGTGAGCCGTGGAGCAGTGTGTAATATAGCAACCGAGCTGCATTCTCAGGGGTATGTATATTTTCCTAACAAACGCAGTCTCATGACTTAGAGATTACATCTTTATTAGTTCGAAATTCTCCCTGTTGATTTTTCTGTGTTGATGCTGCATAATTGTTTCTGGGCAGACTGACATTTTTTAAAGGGACGGTGCTCCTCTGAGCGTGTGCCTCTGCTGAGCTCAGAGCCGGCAGTTACTCGGAGCCCCACGGATGCACCGTGGAGGGGATGTGGATATAGGGCACCTCCGTCCATCCACCATCCCGCTGGCTTTATATTGTTTCCCTGGTCAGATCCAGTCCATTCACTACGGGGGAATAGGGTGCTCTGATATATATTGATCGTGCTCACTCCAGACTCAGGGCTGTTGATTTTTCCCCATGGCCTCATCCCCACCATGCCCACCTCACCTCTGCTCTGTACACCTCAGCCACATCCCTGCCCTGTGCTCTCCCTGACCTCAGCCTTTCCCCATGCTGCTCCCCGGTGCCGCCACCACGTCCTCAACTTCAGCTGGCTCAGGGCATTGTTTTATCAGGCCGGGATAATTTATCCATTTGGGCTCCGCAGTTGAGTCTGGGCCTCACCTCTGCTCTCACCGGAGGTGAGTTGCAGCTAGGGCTGGGGTCTCTGTGCTCTGCTCGCCTGGGGACTGTGAGGAGCAGGAACAGAGATGGCTTTTCTTGCCTCTTCCCTCCCCACTTTGAGGACTGAGGTAAAGCAGCAGGAGAGAAACAAGGCGAGGTGAATTCAGAAGGGACAAAACTCAGTGAGGTGAAGCGAGATAGATTCTGCAGTGCATTTGGAGAGCCCTCGAATCCTCTCCCTCATCTCAGGGGAATCCCAGATACACAAGCAAATCATCAAGCCCTGTAAACTGAATTATCAGCATCTTCCTCTGGAAAACATCAGCACGCTAATCCATTTGTCCCAGCAGCCAAATGACTAAAGTTTGAAAACTAAATTACACACAGAAAGCGTAACCACAGTAACGGCTCTTCCCTATTACACCAGTAACCTCTGTGAGCTCTCAGCCTCGTCATCCACCAAGAAAAGATGATCACACGGCTGTAGAACACCTTGCTGGTAGCCAAGCACCTGAGGAGCTGCACGGGAGCTGCGAGCCGGCTACCCGCGGTGGCTGGGTGCCTTCCCCAGCGCCAGGCCCACAGCCAGGCTGGGGAGCTCCTGAAATGGGGCAGGGGCGCGGGTCCCCACAGCAGAGCGAGCCCTGTCTGTGGTGTGTGGGCTGCTGGAAACCCTGGCAGGGGAGTGGGCACCTCTCCCCACTACACAGGATGACCCTGTGGCGTGGCATCACTCCAAGCCTGCATCTTCTCAGCTCAATTTAATAACAGGCTGCCAGCTCTGCTTTGATCTGCTTGTGTTTTTCACTCGTTCCACGTTTAACCAAACTCATCATCACAGGGGCCAGAACTGCTTCACTTTCAGTGCCAGGCAGAGGTACCTGGATGTCTGGAGGAGGGTTATTGGCCTGCCAGAACTGGGGATCCTGTTATCCACAAAGGGAGCACAGGAATCCAGAGTTGGTGGATTCCTTTCCCCAAACATGTGGCCAGACCTGAAAATCCAGCTTCCTGGCTCTTTTTGTTTACTGGTTTCCATGTGTGTCCTGGGAATGTGCAGCAGGCAT
>NW_010390864.1:1095-6441 GCF_000710305.1 Buceros rhinoceros silvestris | reverse complement strand
ATCTCTGCTTCTGTCCGGGAGACCTATCAGTGGAACTGGAGCTGATTTGTCCTTCCAAAACCCGCAGACTGGAATCCGCTTTGCCTCGAAGCTGCTTGTGTTGATCAAACATTACCGTGTCTGTATCTGGATGCTGCCCTCGGCGCTCTGCCATGCAAGAGGCTGGCGAGCCCAGTTTGCAGGCGATGTTGGGCTTCGTTCCTGCTCACAAAACGCAGCCTGGAAGCTGTGCTGAGCACAAGTGGGAAGATTCTTGTCAGATGCTTTCAAGAGAGACATAGAATCTTAAACGCTTCCATTTTCACACACACGTAACACACCACAGCTGTGCTGCCAGTCAGTACCTGCTGGCAATAACCTCCCAGATGGCAAGAAGGGAAAAAACCCCAGAAGGATGCTTTGCCAAAACCAGCTTGTCAAACTTGAAAACGTGCTGAAGGGGGGGATGGTGATCTGGGGTGCAAGTGATTTCATCCTGTCCCGCAGCAGGGATCCTCTCCCAGAGTGCAGTGTAGCCATGCAGAGCACTGTACTTGTGGGACACTGCCAGATTTATGTGTGGTCTTCTAAAAGATCCTAAGACCTGTCCCTTTGTTTCTAATTAAAGAATTCATGTGGGTTTTTTATCTTGTGCCTGCCCATTCCGTTCTGCAGTGAACTCATCCCAAAGAGAGCTGTTAGCTCCCGACCTCTCAGGGTGCTCTGCCTGTGTTGGCTGGAAGCAGAGGGACTGGTTTGTGCTCCCAGGCATCCCAGCTTTTCTAGGGGTACCGGAGTTCCTCATCGCTGGGCTCTGCCCATTGAATTTCTTCCTCTCCAGACTCTCATCCTGAGAACGATTCATCAGTGAGAGGAGCAAGCAGGATCACAGACAGGCTGGACAATGGTCATTTCTGGGAGCATGCAGCCAGGGCGCTGCAGTGCTGCAGCTCGGGATCCCGCGCCTTGCCCCGTCGCACAGTGCCATCTCCTGGAAAGCTGTGCCTGAGCTGCACCCATCTCAGCCACAGGTTTGCTCCTGAAGCGGTAAACACGCAGCCTGGCTACTGCCTCTGCCACAAAGTTTATCTTCTGACCCACTAAGAGTCCCTCACCACACTTCTCTTCCTCCAGCATGTATGAAGGATGCTGCCTGCCCTCACCTCCGAGGTACCCTGCAGCAGAATGTCCCTGAGCAGCCCTTTCCCACTCTGCATGCCAAATACAAATCTCTAGGTACAGAGAACAGTAGAGGAGCACAAATGAACATCTACAGATGCTGCTCCTCAGCTTTTGCTCTGCTTGGGCGCCAGTTCCCTCTTCAGTTGAACGCCCCACGGATACGCTCACCCTCTGAGTGCCCTGTTTACCTCTTCCTCCTTTGACTTTAACGGGCACATTTTCTCTCTTCCTCCCTAAGTCTGATGACCTTGTCATGAGCAACAACTAAGCCCCTCATCACAACGCTCACCCTGTATTTAAAATGTTGCTACATCTTTTTAATGAGACAAAAATGTGTACGCGGAACTTACACCTGAATGCTGCTGGCTTGACTAAGCTCTATATTTATCCTGAAAAGACAAGAAAAATGGGTGGTTCCAAGGGCGGCTCATTTATTCCTCTGAAACAGTAACACAGCTTAAGTGTTTAGTCACTGAAAAAGTACCCACTGCAATTTAAAGCCAAGGGCTGGTCCGTCACCCGTCATTTAAGGCTACTGTGGCATCTTCTGAGCAGTGGGGAGATCACTACAGGTTAGGCATCTGTCACAGGGGGAAATAACACGTGCTCCAAGGTAAGGCTGCAAAAAACTCTTATTGGGAAAAGACCATAATTATGTAAACACAAAGCCACAAAGTTCACAAACAGGAGAAAAAGCTACAGGACACGTGGCTGTTTACAACTTTCTTTGGCCCTTTCACAGAATCGTGTTGCAAACCCGTCGTGAACCCATTTTTGCCCTGGGGTGACTGACGAAACAGCCTGTTTAGCAAAAACTTAACTTTTTATTAAAATTCGTGTTTGTAAAGGAGAAATCATTACACCAATGAGGTAAACCAACACATATGACATTGTTTTTTTTCACTTTAAAAATAAATTTCAAGTGAGCAATTGATTTGATGCCACGAAGTCTGAGAGGAAGAGTCAGGCAAGTGTTACTCATGTAGCGAGATGCCAGACAAAGCGGGAAGACGCAGCTGATGCTGCCCTGACTCAGCGGTGAAATGTCAGTGCCCAGGGGTCTGGAGTCTTCCAGGGGCAGGAGCTTTCTCACCCCGCTGTCCTTTTCTCCCTGCCTGGAGACAGGCAAAGGCCAGAGACAGGCAGCAGCAGCCTCTTCACCTGCTGCTCTAAGCAGGGTCCCCTCCCCCAGCAGCAGCCCCCGCAAAAGGCTGTGTGAAGGTTTAACGTGATTGTGCAAATTCGCGCCTCATCAGTCGTTCCCAGCCCTAAAGGAGACTTAACAGAAAGCAAATACCAGCCCTAAAAAAGTTCCATTTCAAAAGTAGCATCTGGCGAGGAACAAGCCCGTTAATGTGACACGCTTTGCAAGGTACAGTGAGAAAAGTTATCTTTCCTTCTTTTTTTTTTTTTGTTTTCCCTGAAGTTTGCTTCCATGCATATACAAGTGGAACTTTTAATCTAAAAGTTTACTGCAAGTCCTCGAGGATCACGTTCACCACTCTGCAAAGTTAATCTTTGTCACTGAGGACCAAGCCCTGCAGCCTGGACACCTCAAAGATGACAAAAGTTTCACCCTGTATAACGGTAAGAAAATAGCGAGGAGCCCCTCAGCGCTGTTTTGGGGGATGCAGCTCAAAGCAGACCAGCAGAGAATGGCTGTCCTCACTTCCAGCTCCTACCAGTACAGCACAAATAACCACCACCACCAGCAGAACCAAAGAACGTGTCAAAATTCCCCCAGCTGAAGTCAGTGGCTGACAAAGTCCTGAATGTGCGAACTGCTGCGTGGCTGAAGCCCTGCAGTCCAGGTCTGCTGTGATGGAGGTGACAGACTACGTGGAGGAGACAGACATGGAGTTGTTTCACCCGTTACACCCATCTGAGTGAAACTCGTCCAGGCCTTTGTGCGTTAACTTGGCTGAGACAGGTGAAACACCGCTTCCCACGGTATCCCAGGACAGTCTCTGGTGACCAACACGTGACATTTTCATCACATCCCCCACAGTGAAATTTCATGCCCTCTCACAGACAGGACATGAGGTGGATGCACTATTTTAATCCCATTTATGTCCTCAGGGCGTGTGGGTGAGATTTAAACCGTGCTGGATGTCGTGCTGCAAGAGCATTATCCATAACTTCTGGTGCAGAGAGAAGGTTCTACCACATCCGGAACCGCATTTCCAGCAAATGCTTTCAGCAGAGGCAGAAATATCTTCAGCATCGTGCACTGCGGCTGATGTGAACGGTACCTTGGCTGCTGCAGTACAGCGATACCGCAGCAAGACTCTCCACATCGAAAGTCAGTTAAAGGCTACAGATCTGGAGAGAAAGCAAGTGAGAGGTGTCACACTTCAGAGAGTTTCTTCCAAACAGAAATAAAAAAATAACTATCTTTTTTTTTTTAACAAACCTATTGTTTGAGGAACTAAAGCAACCGGTTAAGTTCCCAGTTTATTACACATCCTGCTAAGGCCCTGTAGGAGGACTCTGAGAAGGCAGATTAGCATCAGATTAGCAGAAAGCTGTTTAGGCTCAGCAAGACTCTTCACACTAACCAGAGCTGGCACCCCTCGCTCCCTGTGTCCACCGGCAGCACGGGCAGCTTTTTTCCAAGAAAGACTTCCCATCACTTACTGTTTCTTTCACTGGATCATGCCATCTTGCTGCCCCGCCTGGCTGGGGTCAGCGGTGACCGACGGGCTGGGTGTATTGCTCTGCAAAAATCGACGGAAGTCCTTAATCATGGGGCGGAGGACCTGGATGAGGGCACTCAGTGCCGCCTGCGTTCCTTCCATGGCTTGTGCCTGTCGCTCCTGGGCGCAAGCCTGCACCTCCTGCGAGCGACGGATCATCTGAAGCAAGTCATTCTGCTGCTCCAGGTGCTGGGCGATCTCCTTCACGTGCAGGTTGGTCACTCGCTGCTCCTGCAAGAGCTTGGCCGAGTTCAGGGCAATGCGGCTTTTCAGCTCCTGGGGTTTCGCAGCCACTTCGTGCTGATGCGCCATCATCTCCAAGGGTGCTTCCGCAGTGACGGTGGTGGGGGCTTCGGTTGTGCAGTACTCGACAACTCCGTCCTCCAGACTGTGGTAGGTTGTCTCTGCAGGAACTGGGAACAAAGGACAGAAAGGGAGTATGAAGCAGCTGCACGACAGGATTTTTATCGACAGGACTATTGAATGAGTATCGCTGCCTGGTCAGGGAGATAACATACAACCAACAGCAATGCACAAAATGACCGATTTAAGTCTACTCCACCCTCACTCAAGCTTCCTTCTCTGTGCAGTCCAAAGGAACAGGGCATGCCTAATCTGTCTAGACAAAATAATTTTCAACCTTCAGTTCAGGACAATCTTTCCAAGTGGCACTAACCAACTGGCATAAGGGCAAAGCCAAGACCCAGAATGGCACTTGTCAGGACAGCTGCTCTTTGGGGCAGACTGGGAAATCAGCCGTGGAGAGGGTTCTCCACCTGCTTTTGTTGGGGAACCAAAGAATGTGCAAAGGATACTGGTTTCCTGGGTTCTTAAGGCTGAGCCCAGATATCAAAGCTGACTCAGAATGTGCATTTGCTGCAGCCACCCCTCTAGAGCATGAAGACACCTTAGAAACGGCCCTTTCATTACAGAGACGGGAGGGTTTCTTTTTGCTGGGGCCTTCCCCCTGCAGGGCTCAGGGGCCTCTCACAGGCGGGTGTCAGGACTCCCTGTATAACCTTCCAAACTCAGGACACAGCATCTTCAGCAGGTGCAGCACTCACTCTGGGTCAGGGTGACCGTGGTGGCTGATGCGGTGATGGGTATCTCAGTACCATCACCGGCGCTGCAGTCCCCACTCGGCAAACTGATGATGGTGGCTTCTCCCAACAGGTTGCAGATGCGTTGCTGCATGGGGGTGAGGATAACCGGGGCGCTCGCAGCATCCGTTGGGTCTTCACTCTCTGTCCCGTTGCTATTGCTGTTCTGGCTCTCGCCTCCCCCTTCCATGGCAGCCCGGACTTGGGCCACTTTGCGTCGCACCTTGGTCTTGAGGTCAGACCATTTCTTTTTGACCTCCGGCAGCTCGCGGTGGCAGGTGGCAACGGCGTTGACACGGCGCAGGATGTCATGCCAGGCGGCGGCCTTGGCAGCCAGGGGCACGCCTGCATTGAAGTGGTTGATGAGGAGGTGCTTGCCGCGCTCCAGC
>NW_010390864.1:576-838 GCF_000710305.1 Buceros rhinoceros silvestris | reverse complement strand
CCTGTGGAGTTGGGTGAGTACTGGCGGGTCGCAGTGGGTCCTGGGAGAGGCTGGGTAGGGCCGAGGGGCAGCAGGGCCCCCCCAGGCCTGCTCACCCCCGGGGCCGGGGATAACAGGGGGGCCCCGAGGCCCCTCAGGGCCCGGAGGTGTCCGTCCCCCCCCTCGCTCTCCCCTTGGCACCGCCGACGATACGCAAATTGCGTACCGCAACCACCCAGCAAACCCCGCTCAACGGCTTCCACCCTGCGACACTGGCGTAATG
>NW_010390864.1:0-208 GCF_000710305.1 Buceros rhinoceros silvestris | reverse complement strand
CCGCTCTAATTGCATTGGATAATTTCCCCGTCCATCAACACTGGGTGCCCCTTGCTTTGGCAGCTACGGGATACATGCCGCGTCCTTCAAGCTCAAACTGACTCCCGGTTCCCGAGCTGATTGGAGATGTTGTCGCTTTATCCCCGCCTCCCGCCGGGGGCTTAACCAATGGGACTTTAGCCCGGCGCTCGTACCGCCTCCTTCCGCC
>NW_010390863.1:27792-28293 GCF_000710305.1 Buceros rhinoceros silvestris | reverse complement strand
CCTCCTGCCTCTCCCGCGGCTCCGCGGGGGATGACTGTGCCCACCTGCCCCTCGGTGCACCCTGGGAGGGAGGTGCTCCCTCTCCTGCTCGGCGGGAGGCCGCTGGGGCAGGAGGGGGAGCTGTGCTGACCCGACCCGTACAGGGCGGGAGGGTGTCCCCACCACGGACAGGCGTGCAGGGTGCTCGTAGAGGTTACCGGGCCCGAGGCTCCCTTCAGCCATGCCTGTGAGGATGCCATCAACACAGACCTAGATCGTCGCGTTTTGCCAGGCGAAACCTCCGTTGGCTTCCGTGTGTGTGTAGCTGGGTTTGTTACATGGGACGATAATGAAGGGAAGCTGCACTGGTGCCAAAGGGATGCACGATGAGAGCTGTCAGCTCACTGTTGTGTGGCCCGTGAGCTTGTCGGTGCTCTTAACTTTGTATAAAACATTGGTTGGGCTGGGGACTGCACAGTTGTTATTATCGTTAACCTCCTTCCAGGTTAATTCGTCCTTTCA
>NW_010390863.1:330-27716 GCF_000710305.1 Buceros rhinoceros silvestris | reverse complement strand
TCAGCAGGACTAATTGGCATGGAAACAGAATCATGCTGACTTGGCTGTATTGCCTTTGGTTCCAGAGCCAGCTCCCTCTCAATGCCAGACCGCTTCACCATGCTCTACCAATGGTGTAGACGTGCCCTTAACTGCTGACTGTGGTTCTCTTGGAATCAGTGGCCTCCAGTCCATGACAGAGCACAACATTTCACTAGTCAAGCAGGAAAAACAATGTCTTTTTTCACACTTTCTCTCTTACCGCCTTCTATGTTTTTCCTTCTACATATCCTGTTCCTTTAGAGGAAGTGCTAGGAGAAGGATGGACACTTGAGGGATGCTCTGGTTTTGTGTACAGAACAGAAAGCATGGACACCTTTTCGTCTCTCCTCAACTAATTCTTGAAAAGACACGTGCAATCCATGGTGTACATCCTGACCTTGTTGGTGTTGCTGTTAATAAAGCTCCAAATAAAAGGAGCAGGCTCAGTTTTAAAAACAGTATAAAAGCCTGTAGGCAGCGAGGAAGAGACTGAGACTGAGTGTTGCCAAATCTTGTGATTTCATATTAAGTCTTGCAATATTTAGATTTTTAATAGAGCTATAATTACTATGATTATAAAGTAAGTAAAGATCTTAGCTTTCATTTAAAAACTAATAAGGGTTATGATGAAAGCTTGAGAATTGTTACATGAAGCATACATGACTCAAGGGCTGAAAAATGAAAAGTCAAATAACTAATATACGTGTATACATATAAAAAAGTGATTTGAGGGCCCTGGATCCTGGAGGGTTTTCTAGTGGTGCATACAGGCAGTATCGAAGACTACTTCCTTCAAAGACTTCAAAGAGACAAAATTTAGGGAAGGGTACCAACTCTGTTCTCTCCCCCTAAGGGCTGAAGGAAAGTATTAACACTGAAGAAAATATTTCTTATAGAGAATTTAACGTGGTTTATAAGCACATTTAAGCACTAATAACTTTTCTTAAATAGATTGTTGGTTTTATAACAGAAATAAAATATTTTAGAGAACACTACTTCTGATTAATGTTCTATCCTGGTACTTTGGAAACACGTCTGAGGGAGGAATGAATCAACAATGCTGTAGAGTCTCTCATATTTTATCACTTCATTTAAGTATTTGTCTTCATCTTTCAGAGCAACTGTTTCCATTTACTTGAGGGTAGTTTAAAGATAATCCAGGCTGGAGCTGATGGGACAAGGAAGTGGTTAGAGGGTTATGGAGCTTTTGTTCCTTGGGACTTTGGATTCTTTTAGTCTTAGCAGTAATTGAAAGACATTAAAATTATAAATGATCAATGAATTTCATGAAAGGTAAAAATAATCTCAACTTCTCAGTGATACAGCATTTACAGTATAAATGGCACTTTGAGTTTTTTCCGCAAGAAAGACTCAGAGGAAAGTTTCTGTGGCAATGGTCTGGAGGTAAGTCCCAGAAAAGTCCTCCACAGTGCAGAGTATTTAAGGAAATAATGGAAGCAAAGACTTTTGGGGAGCTGTTTAATGTGGTCAACAGGAAAAAAAATGGGCACAGAAATAGCATCCTTGTGCTGCCCCAAAGTTTGCTACCCTGACTTTTCTCCTGGAATTAGGCTCCTAAACATCTGTCAGAAAGCAAGCAGGTTATCTCAAGGCACGTCAGGAAGAAATCTGGGCTAAAGTGACTAAAACAAAGTGACCAGTCAGAACATGCAGGTTCTCTATCCAAGAAAATCCCAAGGGTCTATCTCTTGACATCAGCCCAGACTACAGGACCTCAGGGTAGGTTTGCATCTCTGTTATTTGAACTGTTCTGCTTTTCAGCAAACAGTTAAGGAGGGGAGAGAAGGAAACAGTTAACATGACTCTGGCCTAGTGGTTTGGCTCTTATCTGTGAAGTACTGTTATTTCATAAATAATCCAGCAATTCATGGATTAATTGCTGGATAAAATAAATCAACATTCAGTGGTGTAAGGAACAGAACCCAATTCTTTGCTCCCCTTAGGTACCTTAGGTGTCATTGCTTATTCTCACTCTTGAACTTTCTCTCACATAGTCTTTCCGTCCCAGTAAAATTATCCCTGGAAAAGATGAGACTTTGAATGTAGTTCAGGGACTAAACTTCATCACTGTTTCTACTACTTTGGTGAATGTTCCAGCCTCTGGGCCACTGGACAGTGAAGATCTATGCTCCCGATCAAATCTTGTTCAATAAGGTAGGCGCAGCGATATTCTTCCTTAGCATTGCCAGTATTGATAAAGGCCACTTAAACAATGGGAAGGTCTAAACTGCAAAAGCAAGCATTACTTGTGAAGGAGCAAAAGGGCTGTCCTTGGGCCGATGCAAGTACATGGGGAAGAATACACCTGCCAAGCCTACGCATGAAAGAAGGCCTTGGGGTGAGTTGGGTTAGAATGAATCCATCGGCTCTGTCTGGGTTAGCAAGCACCAAGAATAGTCTGTAGAGCAAAACTCCTGATGCTGAGGACCTGATGTCCACGCCATGCGCATTTTGTGGTGGGTTGGTTTTTTTCCCTTAGGAAAAGTTCTAATCTGGTTCCATAGACTAGATGCTCATTAGCGGTTGGAATACATTCAGTGGGTGCTGAATGGGCTGCATTTTCCACCTTAGTTTTGTATGAAAGGAATTGAGTTCACATACTCTGAGACTGCTCTGAGATGTGAACCAAAGCACAGTAACTGGGAATGATCAAATGATTCACTTCACAACCATAGTCCTGATCTGCACTTAAACTCTGTGTAGATGCATCCATCATCTTTCAGAAAGAGCTGGAACAGAGCACACTCAGCCCGTGTTAAATGACAGAAATTGTTGAAGGCAGTGGGAGTAGAATGAGAAGCTGCTCAAAATTTTGAAACAAATTCCAGTTTTCTTCATCATTGTTGGTACTAATGAAGATGCAGAAGAAGAGGCAATGACAGGAAGGCTAGAGAAGAGGAGAGGTCCGCTCACAACTGATGCATTTGCAGCACTACCACTATCAGTCACCAGAATGTTGGAGAAAGACTGGCTTGTGAACCAGGGAAGACGTATTTGATCACAACATGCAATATATCACTGAGCTCTTGCAGTGGCAAGTGGTACTGAGGGTTTACCTGACGAAATGAACGAAACCCAACTTATACGCTGAGGTCAGAGTCACTTATCAGAATGTTTTCTTTTTCATTTTCCTCTCTGGCTTGTCTGTCATTTAACTGATTATGACAGAGATCCAGTCTTGTCCTGAAGCAAACTGCAATCACAGAGGGTTCAGAGATACAAAAGAGAGAGAGACAGGAACTAAAAAAAAGTGGGAAGAATTGCTGCTACAGCTGAAGTGGTGTCTTCTGAGAAGCACAGGACATTAATCTTACTAGGCTGAGACCCATGTTGCTGCTTACCTATTCTGCCTTGCAGCAATTTCAATAGCCTGCTGGTTTAACCTGCTGAGAAGGTGTAATTAATAATACTGGCTGGGAAAAAATCCACAGAAAATTTTCAACTCTTTTTTTCCTCCCACCCCCCCAAGCCTGACTTCCTTTTTTACTTTATGAAATGAAAAGTTAAGGAACATTTTTGCAAAATACCATTCAACAGAAACTTAGCATTTCCTTCAGGAAACTCAACTGTCTTACTTTCTGTCCTACAGTATCTCAGCAGAAGCAGAATTGTGGAGTGACAGGAGGATGCTGGGGAGTAGGTATGTGACACTGGGGCTTAGGGAATACTCTGACGGTTTCATACGCTGTGTTTTGCCTGTTCAGAAAATGAGCAATGAATGCTGGACATACTATATGAGGAAAACAGTATTATATTTATCTACTGTGTGTATTTGTCAGCATATGTAATATTTGATGATGTTGAGTAACAACAGTTTATACTGAGTTTATAAATGACAATGAGTTTATACTCATTGTCCCCATTTCTGTCAAGCAGATTGCAGTGTTACATCAATCCATTTCCTTTGGTTGCATAATCTACTGGTTTTTGTTTAATTATACAGAAATATTAATGTCATTGTGTCAACAGTTCTGATGTAGTAGAGATATGAATGTTTCACTGGGCCACATAGAGAATAAGGTATTAATCAACATGAGTAAAGGGGACAAATTTGCCTTTAATAAGAGACTTGACCCAAATTGTTTTGAAATGTTGTTTAACCATTTTCAGATGGTTATTTTTCTTCATATTCAAGAAAACAGAACAAAAATTTGCCTTATCTGAATGAAATTAAAAGATTATTCCTGCAATATTCCATTCCTCGTGCAGCAAAACCTCTGGATTATGCACATAATGAGTCAGACACATCAAAATAAAAATCCAGTGACACTTTGGCAGAGGAAGAAATAATCAAGGCTCTTTATAACTCACATATTTTTCATCATAAAGATTAATGATTATGCACTGAAATAACAAAAATACATTAGAGAAGCCTGCAGTGCTTTAGAAGTATCATTCTTTAAGTCTCTGTCCTGATGAAAACACAGTCTGTTTAGAAAAACAGACAAGTAACTGAGTTATAATTTCTTTTTTTTTTACTGTAAGTGCAGTTGAGGAAGAGCTATTTTACAGAGGACTTCTTTGTTAAGAGTTTCTACTTGAGTGTTTTCATCTAAATCCCTTTGTCAGGAGCACATTATTCTTAACAAAACAGTATGCAGCAGTTACCTTTTTTCTTTAAGGTTAGACAAAAATAGAAGGATATAGCCTATTTTATTGTGGTTTTGTGTTTATCAATATTGTTATAAATCTCATTTGTGATAATTATTGCTTATGCAATTTTTTACTACAGCAGCCAAAATTCCAAGTCAAGACTCAAGCCTCATTGTGCAGGAGATTATACAGAATGAAGAAGGCAAGCGTAAGTTGTTTGCATTGCTTATATTTAGTATTATGTATATTTAAAGGAAGATCAAGTCAGGATCCTAACTAATGCATCTGTAAAAGGACTAGCTAAAACACCAAGAGATGTTGGTTCCTAACATTTGCATCCAGATGTCCCTTTGAATTTTAACAGCAGAAAGTAGAAAGACAAAGAGTAAACTCCAGGGGAGAGAAAAGAAAGCCATTTATACATGCAAACACCCCCACATAAAACAGTGTAAGCAATGAGAAGGGGAAGTGCAGGGAAACGATTTGGCATCAATCCTGGTTTACTAAGATTAGGCAGAAATCTGGAAGTGATAATCCAGAGTAACAAAGAAAAAGCTATGGGGAGAACAAAGTGAAAGTCTGATGTATGTCTTGCTCTTATCCTTTGAGTAGGTTTTTTTACTTATGCGAGGGACTGCCCTTAACAGTCCACGAAGGATGAAGGGCAAGGAAACACTTCAGAGTGTGGAGAGTATGGAGGTGCATTTATAGAGAGCCATGCACTGCCCAGACGCAGTGCTCTGCTGGTGGAAGTGCCTCTTACTCTTTTTAAAGTTATCCTTTTTTCCCAAGGCTGTGCCAGCTAGCCCTTCGCTCACACTCCCCAAACACTGGCATCAGAAGAGACCACAGTTAAGCTCATAGTACGCAGATCAGGATCATGGGCCATATTCCATTGATGGAATAACATGTAAATTAAGCTGATTGTGTAACTACATTCTTTGTCACGTGCACTGTGTACAAAGGGAAACCACTATATGTAAAGGGGAATCATTATTAGGCAGATACAGAATTTTGTGTATGATGATATAAAATATTTGTCATTGAGGCTTAACTTAACAAATACTTTGTGGCTTGGGAAAAACAGTATTTTAAAATAAATGTTAGTAATTTTTAACATTTTAAAGGTTTAATATTCCATTTACAGATACTTGTACTTTTTGTTACTCACCTTGTGTCATAAATTGCATATAGTTTTTTGTTTTCTTCAACTGCATTCCTAAAAAGAGAAAAAAAGATAATATCACTTACATGCTCTGTGTCTATTACCAAAACAAAACACAGTTTAAGGCCTTGAAGGTTTTCAGACCATCATGGTAGAATCTAGGGATGGAGGAAGAAAAAAATCTATAAATTGACTTGTTCAACCCCTGATATGACAAGATTGTAGTAATCTTTTGGAAATTGTCTAAGCAGTTTTTAATTACAGATCCATGATTCTGTTGCCAAGAAATGAAAAAGGAAAAAAATAATCAGTGCTTTTGTGAAAAACACAATGCGACAATATTATTTTGATAAAGCTGTGTGAATAATTTTCAGAAAGGTTTCTAGTTGATCCAGATGAATGTTACCCAATTCATTTATTTCATCTTTCTTTGTAAGCCAAACTAAAAAAATACATTGAATTCTAAAGCAATGTGTTAAATGTAAAAGGAAATACTTTATCTCTGATGTTTTGAATGCCTTTATGTGTGTTTAAGCACTGAGGTTCATATAAAAAAAAAAGCATATTGAAAATTTGAAGCTTAAGTCTGTATTTTTGAGACTTTTCAATTGAAATCCAAGAGACTGCAGAATACATTTTGTGTGTTTTTACTAGAAAAAAATACTTTTTTTCTGAAATTTTTTGTTCGACCATTTCAGAACAAGTGGGAACAAAAGACTCTTCTGAAATAGTGCTACTGATTTAAGGGGGAGTAAGAGAAGCATTGTCTGAAATGTGTTGCCTTTCCTGCAATCAGCAATAAAATATAACTTTTAGCTAAGTAGTTTCTGAGAAGGCGTGATGAATATAAGGAGCACTCCATAATAAGTATTGATTTGTATCTTACAATCTGATTTATGTCTCTGTGCATTACTTTACCTGTCTGCTTAGAAAAGTTAAAGAGAAGCAACTAAAAGCATGGGGTAAATGATCCTGAGTTTGAATGCATTAAGCTCCACTTACATGGGAAAGGTAGATCCTGGGTTTGGTCCCTGTTCATTGAGTGGTTATGCATTTTATATTAAACATGCACTGGCTAAGGGATGTTAACAGCTGAGTACTGTGAAGCCTGACTCCCTTGTGCAGATGCAGGGCCTCTCCCATGTCTTGGATCCCCTTGAAATAGCTGGCCATCCAAAACAGAACTGGTAGGGCTAGGTGGAGCTCAGATTAGGTACCACCACGTAGTCCGTTTAAGATGCCCTGAATTATTTGAGACACTGCACAAAGCTGTTACTTGCAACGCACACAGGATCCATGTGATACCCACGCTCTACTGGAGAGGTAACAGGAGGCCAAGAGGGATACCTTGAAGCATCCCAGTGTCTCAGGGTGCTTGTATATGGGAACAGGGCTGAGCCATATTCCACCCAAGAGAAGGATCGCCAGCTTTCTATACATAGGCTCCATTAACTGAGTTGACTAAATCTCTGTTGACATAATGGGAGCACCCAGTTCTCATGTAGACACCTACATCTGATTTTCTCATGAATCCTACTCCAAACTTCACAATGTCTTTTGTTCTTTTGATGGTTCTCGGCAGCAGGATTCCCAAGCTCCAGAGCTCTGAATTTAAAGATCATAGTATTGCATGCCTGCAAACACACCTGAGCACATTATTTCGTGGTTTTATTGATATTTTCAAGCATGTTTTTTTCTAGTGTCCACACTTCTTAGTTGTCAGGTCCACCGTGACTCACTATAGGATTGGGATAATTTCTTGAGCTCAGCAAAGGAGGGAGGAGGGGAGGAAGAGAGAGAAGGGGCATCTGAAGCCTCAACCTAACCCAAATATATCAGCAAATTATAGCCACGTATCTCATATTGATAGAATCACGTGGTCAATATTGAGGCAAGAAGATGGCTGGGCTCTTTTCTAAAGTACTCGTCGCTACTTGCTGCAGGGTATTGGAGCAAGCACTCTACATTTGCAGAGGCTGGATATAGAGAGTCAGGGAGCATGCTCAGCCTTCATCTTCGTTTAGGACTATGCTACCAGACATAGCCAATGACACCTGAGAGGCAGATGCAGCTCACCCTGTAACCATGACGACTGGTGTGGGATTTATAGTAAATTAGCTATGGGTGGAAGAGGGCACCACTTCTAAATGAACATGTACAACATAGAGGGAATAACTGTCTGTTTTCAACCCCCTTACCTAAATATATTCATACACATAAGATAAAAATAAACTTGCATATACTAACAGTTTCTGTTAATATATTTATTAAAATTTTCATATAAAATAGGAGTGCAAAACATCTTGTATGGCCACCTTGTGTTTATAACTTTTGACATCCATCAGCAAAAATGCCAATGGCAGGATAGAATTAATTTAGCATCCTTTTTTGGAAGAGAGATGATAACAGCAAAGGGAGATCAGGAAAACAATTAGGCAAATGTAACAGAAAAGAATCAAATTTAATCTTTTATATGTTGAAGTCTCACAACGAGCTTTTATTCAGACTGATAATGCACTCCGTTTTTGTCTTCTCTTACAAAAATGTAGACACATCTTGATGTTGAAATTCTCTTATTCAGGAGAGTGGTAAAATCCTTTGGTCTCTACATTGAAAAATTACTTCTTGTGAATGATGAATAAATGGAGTTCATCTCTTACAGAGGTCTCCTGCTGCTGCTGTCTGCTGGCACCAATAGAAGACATGCTTCTGAAAGCATTACAAAAGTAATTCCCCCATCAAAGAAGCACCACATTAAAAGTACTTATATTAAAAGCACTTTGTTGTATATGAATATCATTATATAATTGATTATTCCCATTAACATGCTTTGCATCCTTATCACAACTTTAATAAAAGAACAAAACTGCTTTGAATATTATACATGCACTTGCCTAGAGCCACTATTAGGCAGAGATGCTCTGTGTGCAGCCAGGCAGTCGTTGATGGTAAATCAAATGGAGGGCATATGGTTTCAGTATTGCTGCTGGTGGAGTTTTTGTTGCTAGAAAGAGCTAATGTTTTGCATTTAGGATTGTCAAAGAAACAAAAATAGTAACTCATCTTTTCCTTTTTTTTCCTCCCCAGCTCTCTTGAAGGCTCACTCAGTATAACACAGGAAAACACACTATGAACAACCCATACTGGAATGTTAGGACTTTGCTGAACTGCAAAATAAGAACTTTATGTGCTTTTTGAAAGCCCACACAATTTCTGGATGATACCATGATTCAGAATGTTTCTAGTTTCTCTTTGTTGATGGAAGCATGGCAGATTAAATGTATAGGTTTGAGCCAGTTACTACGGGCTCCTTTAATAATCAGTGAGGGAAGGAAAGCAAGTCCAAAGACTGAAACTTCAAAAGCTGAAAAAGACTAAAATACGGTAAATTAATCACCCTCCAGAAGTACCTAATAACTATGAACATAGCCGATACCTAGCTAGACATCTAAATTTGGGGTATGTAACATTGCATAAGATAAATCCCATCCATGGTGATTTATTGGGAAGGAAGGTGAGATCCATTTCAGTACATTGAGCATATTGCACTTCAAAAGCTTATCAGACCAAGATTTCTTGAGTGCCTTTAGTTTGGAGCTCCATGAAGAGTATCTCTGCTAATGGTAAGAGAACAGCAAAGAAACAGGAAAGCTGCTAAGTTAGTGTTGTGTTTCTGGAATTGCTGGAGTCTTAACTAAGTGTAAGTTAAATTCTAAACAATGATCATTACTTTGTGCCACATCTTTAAATACTGCAAGATCATGTAAAAGCAGAAATTAAGTTAAATATCGTATTTGTTTGAAAATAGTCTTGTGCAGAGTGAAAGGTAATATCCCTTTCTGGATTAAGGCTAGAACACAAAGCAATGCAAGTGAATTACAGAATGCTTAACAAGTGCTCTTGATGTTATGAATCTAACAAAGTGAATCAGCTTGAAGATATAGATACAAAGGCTAATATTTATAGCTTGGAAGATAATGCTAACAATAAAAGAGTGAAGAAGATATTTAAGCTTCAGATTCTGAAAGCATTGAACATGGGATGCCACTACTGCGAAAAAATTCTTTCTCTGCTCTGTACACTTCACACAAGCCATTTGTAAACACAGAGAAAAACAAATGTGATGCTACACTCCTTCTTCACAGGCTTGGAGAAGGCACACCTCATTCTCTTTGAGCTTTTTTTAATTTTGAAGTGAAGACAATACTTTTGCTGATTGACCCAGCAAACACAATAGAGACCAATGGCTTTGGTGCAGTAACTATTGGTTGTAACAGCTAGATGCAAACCCTCAGTGTATATTTTCCTCCCTGGAACAGCTGCTTCTGGGCTTCGACCTCAAGATTACTTGCTCCATCTTGCAAACTCCCTCCAGAAACTTCATAAGCAGTGAGAACCTGCATCAATGAGTTAAGAAAATTCACTTTCCCTTTTCCTAGGAGGTTGAACCCATGCTAACCAGGTTAGGTATTCAAAGGCATCATTGTCACACAGCATGATAGGCACTAACGAATTATTTTTAGTACCTACAAGCCTATCAAGAAAAGTAAGAAAGTACAGACTGAAATGCCAAATGCAAAAATGGGAAACTGTGTTTAAAACTCCCAGGATATTATAGACACAATTATTGAATTACTGTTGTAGATATGCTGAAACCTCAGTAAGCAGCAGACGATGGACTTTTCTGCTATAAATATAATATCCACATAGCTCTCTCTTATTTTTTAAAATATAAATTAAGTGGATGCAAGCCAAGTTTTCATAAATAATGCCAAAAATGTTTATGTATGAGAAGCTTAAACTATGTGTCTCTAGCTGAAATAAATGTTTCAGTGAACATGATTTTAAACATGATTTATTCAAATGTTATGTTAAGTAAGCATTCAATATGCTTTTATGTAATGCTGATGCCCAAGTTACATGTAATTATGATGACATTATAGCATCCTTGATCTTTCATAACCTCTCTAGAAATTCATTTTTCCCAGCATCAAGCTCCACAAATAGTATGGAAGTGACAATGTCACACAGAATAAACAGTTACCAGAACAATACTTCTTGGGTCCAATTCTATGAGGGCTAGCCAGTCTTGACTCTCCTTGACATCAGCCAGAGCTGGGAAGTTCAGCATTGCTCAGAAACACGCCGATGAATTAGCAAGTCTGCAAAGCCATTCGCTGGCATTTAAGAGGAAGGTAGGAAGGATGAAGTGAGAGTATGTCAAGATGTAGACTCTTGTTTACTTGCATTTTAAATCACTGATATTCCTGAAGGTGTCTAGTTCTAGTTCAAATCCAATAGGTTCTATACTATTATTCTAGTCCACAGAATTTCTCTTCTTTTTAATGGATTCTATTCCAAAATATAAAAAATAATAGGCATAGGGAAAGCTATCAAAATACACACAACAGTGGTGCATAAATTTGCCATTATGCTTATGGTAAAGATCTCAGAGTCACTGAGATAAACAAGTGTGAAGAACAATCAGGGAATTAATAGAACAAAACAGGATCAGTACAGTATTGTAGAAATCTGTCGTCTACCCACATCCTTTCAACTTTGTGCAGTTCTCTTCCATCTCAAAGAGCTTGAGAGAGAGGTAAGTGCATTGAAAAGAGCTACAGGGATGATTAGAAGTATGAGATGGCATTGGTTGGAAGAAAGAAACGTAGGCTGAGACCCTCAAGTCTGGAAAGCAGTTGCGGGAGGAGAGATATGAAAGATGTATATGAAGCTACAGGCTGCCTAAATGATTATTTGCTATTGCTTGTATTATAAAAAATGAAGGAGCTCTCAGGTGATCAGGCGGTTGGTTTAAAGCAAGCAGTATGAAGTCCTTTTTCACACAAAGCGTCATTAAATTGTGGAGCTCATTGCCAGAGGAAGCTGTGGAGGTCAAAGTTATAAATGGGCTCAAAAATCCATTAGACAAATGCATGAAAGGGAGCTCCATCAATGGCTGTTAAAATCAATGTTGTGAAAGCACCCTCTGGCTGAGGAAGTCCATAAACCTCAGACTGCTTAAAACTGAAAGGTTATACCTGGGGAAGATTTGCTTTCTATCTGTCCCATTTCTTGTGTGCTTCCCAAAGTATGTGCTACTGCCCATTCTGAAAGGCAGGACAGCAAACTAGAGGCAATTTTGGCTTAATTCAGCATGAGAGTGTTTACGTTCAGTGAGATCAGAAATACGTGTTTCTGGTTTACTGTGACCCAGCAGTAAAATAATGTTCACATCTTAAACTGTCCCGTTGTTTTCATTACCACACTCTCTGGAAATAAACCACTGGTTTCGCTTCTCTTCCTTCAGAAATTGATTCAGTTGCATATTTTTAATTTCTGTTCTTCGATCCCCTGAAGCGCTTGCATGTGTGCCAGGATGATAAAAAGTTTGCCAGTGTCCCTTCTAAACCTCCTGAGCTATTAGAGGGCAGTTGTAAAACACATGCATCGTTTCAGAAAGAAAAAATTTCAGATGTGGTTAGTGGTTATAAAATCCTGTAGAAGAAAAACCTCTTTACTCTTTCACAGACCAGAATATACGTTCATCAAGTGTATCCATATTATAAAAGACATGAGATTTACCCCTTGATACAAGGATTTTGCAGCTTTGATGCATGTTGGAGTGCATTTCAAATATGGTGGCAGGAGAAATTATGACTTGTAATAAAGCCTACTCTCTCAGCCTCTTCAATTCCTTTTTTTTAATTGTTCTTTTAAGTATTTTTTTATTTTTAGAATGAAAGTTAATAGTCTGGGTAAATAAAATTTAATTTGTGAAGAATAATTGATGCCACTTCTGAAAGGTTCATGGCTGAAAAGTTAAGAGGGATTTAGGTTTTCCATGCAAAGTTACAAGGAAGCAGAAAAGAGCCTTGAGTTTTCATCCTGGCATTCTAGTGGGCATTCCATATGTTATTCAATGACCTGTATTACAAAATGCAGAGGTCACCTTGACCCAACATTGTGACAGTTTTGAATCAAAATAGGTGTCACAAACAGGCTCTGTGCTGAACTCAGTGCTGTTGTGTAATAGCCATGCCAACGAGCACATCTATTTGACAGGGCCCATTAGGTACTCCTCAGGTACTTACTCTGCAAAAATTTAAGGTGTCCTTGTTCTCCAAAGAAGTTAGGGTTTCTGTGGATCATTCCTTGGATTTTGTAGGCATCCACAGAAAACAAAAAATACTTTCCTTTTTTTTTGTTTTAAAAATAATATTCTGAATAGAAGGCATTTCCATGAAATACTCAAGTATTTCATTTGAAAAAATATCATCAGGAAGAATAATTTCTTGATCCATTCTAAATCTTGTGAGTGTATATATTGTCATACACAAATACATAATACAGGGTTAGGAATGCCACTGACACATGCTTGTACTGACAAAACTAGTTTCCAACTTGTGCATGGAAGAACAATTTTAAGATGATAAAACCACATATGATCAGATGATATAATCACCTGGATATGTACATGGGTAATACTTTCTCATAGGTTGCTCCTGCTTTGTAAGTACAGATCAAAATAATTATTCTAAGTGATCTTTAGCTCTTTTGGTTGTTTGGATTGGAAGTTGTTAAAAATTCTAAGGCTGTCAGCCCACAGAGTGTCAGGAAACTTGAATTTAAGAGCCCAGCCCTAACATTTACATTCCTAGGTTATGTTTAAGAGTTGGTTGTAGATGTTAAGAATATGGCCTTTGGGACCTTTAAGTGCATTGTACCGTTGCCTCGAGCTGTACTTTCTTTTATCCACAACTCTCCTTTAAACATCAGACGTTTTGATTTAAAAGAGAAACAAGCTGATAACAGAGTGTATGTGTTCCTGTATTTTCCCTATTTCATGTCAAGTGTGAGAGAACTGTAAAGTGCAGTTAAATAGTCCTGTCAGTCTACGAAAAATTGGAAATGTTCTATGAATTTAAAAACATGGAAATGTTCTTTGCTTTAAAAATGAATCAGAAGAACTAACACTATTTTTATTTTACAGGTTTTTGAGATGTGAATATGTACACTTAAGCTGTCTTGAATACACTGGGACATCCCACCATCTGTTGCAGTGGTGCTTTATCCTACTTCAGTGCATTTAATACAGCTCAGTGGAACTTTAGCAGCTGAAACTTTTTTTTTTCTAAATGCAAAATCAGCATCCAGTGACACTGGAATACACTCACTGGAATACTCCCTTGATATTGCTAAAAAAAGAAAACATAGACTTTTTAAAAATGAAATAGTTTAGCTATTTTTATTCAAGTGATGTTTCAAAATTCCTTCCATCTTAATTTTAAAATACTGTGAAGTACTTCAGTTTGAAAAAAAGACTGCTGAATTCCAAAGCACACATTTCAACACCTCAGCTTATCAAGAATTTTATAAACAGTTTTGGCTAAGTATGAAATACTTTTCTATGGCCAGTAAACAACAACAAAAACAGTCTATTTGTACCCTATTGTTTATTCATATTCATTCAGTGTTTATTCATCCACTAGGCTTTCCAAATTACCTGCCTTTGTTCATCATCATCTTTATAAATTGTACTATGCATGTGAACTGGCTAAAAGGCTCTAATATAATTTTTAAGTATATTTGGTGTTTTTCTTTCAAAGTTCTCAGTGTTGTGCATACATACATTAGACAATGTAAAATTGGGGCATCTGAAACCTCAGAGAGGAGAGCAGTTATTCATCTCCATTTAAAAATCCCACTTGAGGAAAATGGGGCAAACACTATGGAATTAAATCATTTATCAATGTCATGCTGTGAGTTCATGTTATAAGAGTTCCCTGGCAGATAGGGAAGAGAATGTCAGTCTCCTAATACCCAGTACTTTGCTGTAACTTGTAGGAAATGTAAGTGGTATTTTCCTCTGCTGAAAGCAGCTCTACATTCAAAGGTGATTTGGACAAAATAAATCAATTAGACATCCATTTTACAGTATCTCAGATGTCCTAATGCTCTTCATTTTGGCATGCATAAAACTTATTTATAGATTTATTATATATGATTAAATATAGATTATCTTTTAACTCTAAACTGCAGATCGCTGGAACTGAGTTATGCAGGAGCTGACTTGCCAGTGAATGTTGGGCACCAGAGAATGCAATTTTGGCCCTTGAGCAAATGAGATACTAATTCCTCTACCTCCAGAAAGTTTCCAGTTACTCCCAAACAACCTGCCTATATATTTATTTTCCCTTTCACCCTCCTAAGCCCCTTGAAATTTTGGCATGTGGACCTCAGGCACATTGGGGACTCCAGCAGACTGGGACTGTAGCGGGAGGTTCTATGAGGCTGGACCCTCTCGCTGCCTTCCCAGCCCTTCTTTCAAGCACAAGGAAACTGCCCTCTCTTTTGGTGGCTCTGTAAGTACTTGCCCTCTTCTTACTCACTTCTTGTGAGTTTCTTTGGCGAATCACTGAACAGGATGTTTCAGCTGATCCAGTGTTCCCATTCTTACATGCTTATAACTGTACAGAGATTTACCGTTTCACTAGGTGTCTTAACAAAATATCTCAGTAGAAATGTCTATAATGAAAATAAGCTACAGTTCACTGAACTTCAGACCAAATTTCCTTTTTGATTTAGAAATCAATGTCATATTATGCTTTGCAAATTTTCTTCCTTTTCATTCAATGCATACAATCTAATAACTTTCAGAAAGTTTAAACCTCATTCTTTAGAACAGTAGCAAGCTGAACAAAACACATACTTTATACACTCATTAATACAATTCCTTCAGTATTAAGTGAAATTACTGCAAGTCCACTGTAACTGAAGCCAGACTGAAAAAGGAACTGATGGAGCTGACAGCTTCTACGTTTCAATGTGGTATGTACTGGCACCTTCTCCAACTCCCCTCCTGGAAAGATTATCCTAGCTCTTGAAACAAATAATTTTTTTCCAGACATTTTTCTTTCTAATACGTTTTCATTGACACTTTTGCATACAATCTACTTAGAACAATAACTTATAAGCAATAATCCTTAGAAAAAGAAAACATCATTCTGAGTAACAACTTACTCTTTGTTTTTCTGCTAAATTAAGGGGATTATATGAAACTATGGGCCAGATTGTGCCTCACACGAACATGCCTACTCTGGAGATTATGGCAAGCTGCACAGCCCACTGGGAGCTCTGGAGCTCCATCAGGCACAACAGACATGTGCCAGATGCTGGGCCTTCTCAGGCATAGGACATGCCCTCTCCTGGGGGTTTAGCCAGGGTAGAAGATGGCAAGGTTTTATTTTGCCATCTTGGAGGATGGCTGATAGACCAGGAGTGCCAATGCAATGCAGACAAAGACCTCAGCAAAATGCATGACTGCCTTGGAAAAGCGCAGGAGCGTGCACAGGGGCATGTGCGTGCCTACACACGCGCACACACACCTCACATGTTGTAGTCACCCTTCTTGTGTCAAGGGCTGGCTAGCGTTAGGTCAATCTTTCCCTTAGGAAGTATATCTTATGGATGTTTACGGATTAATAAAAGCACTTGAGGTTCCCATCAGCTTTAAAGTGTGATAAAAACAGAGTATTCAGGGCTTTATCCACATGATAAGGGTGGCACCTTTTTTAAATTTTATGTGACTTCATCTCTTGTTAGTCAAAGAACAGCCCAGATTAAACTAAGAAGTGTGCTTAATACTGCTCCCCTAAGCCCAGAAGGCTGTGAGCCTGGTAATGCCATGGGGTGCACTGTTGAATCCGGGGGCGTGCCAGGCCCCAAATCTTATCTTGTTCCCTGAAAAGTATTAAATGTCAGGGCACAACTCTGCTGCGTCCAGCCTCTGAGCTGTTGCTTTGTCCTGAACTGCTGCCTAACACTTCAGGGATAGGTGTGTACCGTTCCGCACCTGAGTTTGCTTTTTTTCCTCTTCCCCTCTCTTGCTCTACTAGCTAGCTATGAACTGCTACTATTAAAGAATTAGATAACAGGAAACTTTATAACACTGGCAGCATGAGATATTCTAGGGGTCTTAATTCATATATTCCTTAGCAGAAGTCAGAAGATTTTAGCAAGAAAAGCGTTTATCTAACATCTGGGACAGACAAATTTTTTGCCCTATCAAACCACGCAGTTTTCCTCATTAACATTTCTCTCCTCATAGAATCACAGAATGGTTTGGGCTGGAAGGGATCCAACATGTGATTTGGAAAGATCTGACCACGATGCGGGGTGCACTGATGATTAACCCATTTGTTCTTTTAAGGATTTGGATGTGTAGGTGTACACAGTTCCGCACCTGAGTTTGCTTTTTTCCCTCTTCCCCTCTCCTGCTCCACTAGCTAGCTATGAACTGCTACTATTAAAGAACATTTAGTTCATGATAACTGACATTTTCATTAGAAGGGACTTAAATAGAGAGTAGATAATTCAATTTCCAGCTAAGAAAAAGAATAATAAATAAATAATGCTGAAGCCATCTTCTTGTTCCTCCCTAATGGGAGGTTAATCATTAATCTTTTGGCCACTGGGGAAATAGATACAAAGAAAGATTGGGAGGAAAATAATAAAAAATGACTGAAAAGAAATTACCCACATTATCAAAGTTACCAGTTCCATGGAGTGTCTATGCGCAACAGAGAGAATGTTAGGAAAGGCGTTCATTATTTATGTAGGCATCTGAAGGCCTTACAGCCATGTAATAGCAGCCATATCTGGTTTGTTTGGTTTTTTTTTAAGATAGGAAACCTTCTGAATGATTCAGGCCCTTTATATAATATAGAGCATTGCTCAAATTTCCGTGCTGTTACCTGAGTCTGGCCTTCCAAACATGCTAAACCCTCTCCATGCATCTCAGCAAAAACACACAGCTAAACTTACAGCATCAGCTTCTTTCTGCAGTAGATCCTTGTCTTTAAAATGTAAACTTGTGTGCAGTCATAGCTGGGTTAAATAGCCCACAATTTCGTAGTTCCTGCTTGCTGCCACAGATTTTGTTGAGTTTAGGCATCATTCTTATTATAACCTCGCTTGCAGTGCTGGCTTACAGCTCTACATTACAACTGGTCCTGGAGGGGTGGTAGACGGTACTTCAGGTTCTTCTTCTATTCGGGTTCTTCCCTGGTCTCACTGTGACCTTTTCAAAGCACATTCTGTGATATGAAAGATGACAGTGGTCTCTCCTTCCCCTTAATCTCTTTTCCTGACAGCAAGAAGCAGGTATCAGTGTTTCAAATTGATTTTGATTACAAGTATCAGGGTGCTGTTCCAGGAAGATGAGAGTTTTATGTTTCACTCCAAGAACAGCCAGGTTGTATATATTCTAGCACTGACTTCTTTATATTTAACACGGTCTCTGATGAAATTCTGCTTATTGCAATTATGTTCCTCTCCTACCACTCTATAGTACCATTATTTCAGTGACTGTGGTTTTCCTGGGAGATGGTGGTAGGAGACTTTTTCCAGTGAGCTCATCAGTGGTTAAAGTAAAAGGACATTTTAAACTTGCCTCTCTTCTTTGGGGGAGCTTACATGAAAACTCATATTCAGATAATCCACATTCTACTTACTTTGCTATGTTTTCTAATATCTAGGTGCCTCTAAAAATGTAGACCTAACCAGTAGGAAACACTAAGCGAAATATATTAAATGAAATTTAGGCCATCAGATTCTGTCAGACAGCAATGCAAAGGGTGACGTACTTCTGGCAAACTTTTACTGAGCAGCAAAGCTGCCATGTTCACAACGAGCTAAAGATTTCTTCACTGAAATCTCTTTTACAGTCATCCTTTTTGTATGCAAACTATTTTAAAAACATTTTCAATGTGAGACAGCAGATGTTTAATTCATAAGTGACTAGAGGTAACATCCATCCTTGACAATAATTCTGTGCCTATTCTTTGTATCCTGCTCTTAGCCGGTAGCATCATTTGTAAAGTAAAAAGTAAAAACCTAAAGGACTGAGCGTGGCAAACATTTTTCTACTGAATTAATCACTACAACAACTTTGCATATGCGTTCAGTAGCAAGGAATTCATATGCCCGAAGTGAATCGTGTGCAGTTCATAAGATATATAAAGGTCTATAAAGAGACCTTTATGGGCATACTTTGCTCCAAAATATTTGCTCATGAAGGTTTTAAATGTAAGGAGCAAGAAGAAATGCTTTGAAGACATTATTTTAAAATATTCTTTGAGGTCATATATTGCTTTGTTTTATGCAGTATATTCTGATTACGTCAACTAGGTCTCATATATCACAGATAAGAATATCAAGAAAATGTCTAGAAAAGTTTAGAGTCAGATTACAATAAAACATGCTTCTTTATTAGATATATTGAAAAGCTCCAAGTATTTTGCAGTGGGTGATTCCCTTTTATGTCAAGACTACTTCAAATATCACAATTCTAATTTGCTGTGTCCTAATTTTAAATCTAGCGTCACCAAATGGGGTGGAGATTAGACCAATAAATCTGTCCATACTGTCTTGGCAGAGCTTAGATCTCCTTATATAGAGAGAAGTAAGCATAAGCCCAGCTACACTCAAAGGAGCCCCGTCGGGGGACTGCTGTACTGGCACATCATACATACGAATACAAAATAGAAAATGACAATAGAGATCTCTGAACAAGGTAATTGTAAAGGGGTATTTGGCAGCTTGTTTTGTGGATTGCACATACTTTCAACAGATGTGATAGCAATGGTCTAATAAGCAGTTAAATTGCAGGATAAACACGCTCAGACTACTCTAATAAAGTTTGAATTGAAGTGTAAGCATACCACCATATACAGTGGTCTTCATTGTTTTCCTTGCTATTTTCAGTAGCAAAAATCTATTTGTTAAAAGAGCAGCCCTTTTGGAGGATTTTATTTGTATACAAAGAGTGAGACACTGTAGCAAATTGAACAGGTCACCTACCCTACAACTTATCTAAGAACTTGGAAAAATTAAATGTAGGAATATGATGGTATGGTCAGAACAGACATTAAAAAAAAAAAAAGGATGGATTTGTTTTGATTTTGGTTTTTTGTTTCCAGACAGAAATAATTTCATATGAAGAATGGATACATGTGCACAGTCAAAATGCTATTTTTGTGTAAGGCTCTTACAGCAGGGCACAAGTTACAGACCTAATCAGAAGGCAATTGCCTTAGAAGAACATTATGATGGCTGCCAAAATCAAGTGCTTTGAAGCTGGAGAACACTGGAACCTAAATGGACAATGAAATCCTAACTGTGCTTTCCTGTATATCAGTATTAAGGTTTTCCTTGAAACGTGTCTTTGCTTCCCTTTTTTTCCCCAAGGAACACTATCATTCATTACACAGGGTAAGTAGGTACTGATTACACAGTACCTACTGAATAAGCAGCTACTTAGAGAAGTAATCTTCACCAGCCAGTTAGCAGTGCCTTATTTACTGCATACCCAAAGCCTGCAGTAAATTCAAAATTATTCATTTTTTCACGGTCTTTTCTGAGCCACTCATCACTGTAGTATTTGCATGCCTCAAGAACACAGATGAATTTTTCACTGCCGAAAGATAGGAGACCATTATTATTCCCATTTTACAGCTGAAGAGATAGGGACTTGCCTGGAGCTACACAGTGAATTAGTGGCAGAGCAAGGATTAAAATTCATGGCTTGCGACCCTGTGCACATTACTGGAGTCTGCACTGCCTTGCAGTCAGAGGTGCTGAGAAACCACAGCTCTCACCGACTTTGTCTACCACTGCAAGTGCTCTATAAGCCTTGGGCAGCCTAAGTTGGTCATCCATAAAATAAGACACATGGTTAATAGTCAGCTGCCAGAATATTTGGTTTATCATCACATTAAGAAACTAATACTTGAGTCTGGTCTTTATAAAAGGGTCTTTATTCTGGTTCACCCACACCTAGGTGAACACCTTAGCTGGTAGTTCCAGGATGGGTAATTTACTTACTGGTGAGGTAGATGCTGGATCTCAAAAAGCTGTGATAAAAGCACCATCATCTGATTTCAAAAAAATGGCTCTTTATGATGAAACACCTTTAGAGTGGAAAACTAACTGATGGGCTTAAGCTCTCTTCGCTTGGATTATTCAGCTGAAACTCATTCCCGCCTGCTGTCTTAATCATACCCAGGATTCTGCCCCAGTGCTCTCCACACAAAAAGCATCTGATTAACATTTCATGGCTCTTGTTTTGTTCTTTTTAGTAAACTGGGAAAACACCAGTAGATCAAACTGCAACCATTCCAGCAGTCATATTTTATTTAAGTCACTTTTTTCTCTTTGAAGCTATTCCTTTGATTCTGTTCTGTGCACCTGAGATGCTATGTTCATTGACCATTCCCACTCTTTGGCTGCCAAAATTAACATGGGTGTTAGCTCCCTGCATCCACAAGTGATAGGTCTAAACAAGCAGGTAAAGTTTCTTTGCACAACTGATCAGCAGTCTGTGACCCATTCAAGCATACGGCCCCAAATTTGAAATGGATCCACTGTTTTTTTGTTGATGAAGGTTAAAGGCATGGTGATAAATTCGTCTTATCTTATGCAAGTAGTCCTGTTTCTCCAAAATGTGCAGCTAGTGGAGCTGTTGTGGACTTTAATGAAGGACCAGATAACAGATACAGCCTGGGGACCTGTGACACGCTATGCCTCCAGCTCACATTTCTGTTTTCTTCCTTCAAAAACTATGGCACAGGTAGTCAAGGAGAACACTCTGCACCCAGGATCGAACTTAAATCTGCTACATCCTAAATATGCAGCTTGGAGGTAGGGTGCTTTCCTTCCCTCCAGGCAAGTCTTTCCTTGGGAAGGGCTGGCACACAGGTATTCATCTCCGCTGAGAGCTGACCCAGTGAACATTCAATAATTTCTCTAAAGGTGGAATAGTTTATGAGGAGAGAACAAGGAAAATCCATAAGAAGTTCTCTGTGTCCAAAATGATAATGGTTGCCCACAGCAAAAAGTTAATCTGAGTTTCTCACAGCCAAAGGGAATATCTGGAGCATGGGTTGTATGATTCCTCACAGCTGTTCTTAACTCCTTCTGCAACTACAACCTCTCTTCCATCCTACTGACATTTTTAGAAATATTAAAATGAAAATGTGCAATATCTCTAGTGTCTTACTCTAGTTTTATTCCAGTGACTAATACAAATTGGCAAATTTTAGCCTGCTCTGCAGTTGTTTTGTGAGCAAGACACCTGCATTTTTCATTGAATAAATTATTTACCAAAAGGGAAAAAAAAGTGCCCCTGCTTAATATTTGTGCCAAATCTCATTCTTCAGATTCAAACAAACTCTAACGGAATCGTAATTACTGGGTCACACTCAAGAAATAAGCTCAGCTTATCTGTGGGTGTGGTTCCGCTGCCCATCACTTAGCCAGTTTATACTACATGAAGACTGGTTTATTCACTGATATACATAATGTATGTTATGGTTTTTGTCTTTATGAATTCCACTGCACTGGGACTGAGAAAATACAAAGCTGTAGGACTGGCATCACCTGCATTGGTGTGGTATACTATAATGCTTGCTATAGTTCAATCATTAATGTTTAACATCCCATTGTGTTGTATATAGATCATTGTGAAATCTGCATCAATATCTTTTCTAAAGCAAGGCATTTCCAGGTTATTTCCATATTATTTATTTTTTAGCACCTTGTCCAATTTCTGTAAACATTAATGCTAGATCAAACAATTTAAAAACTCATTTTTCTTGAAATTTTATTAATTATAGCACTTGAATCTGTGTAACAGAAGTCACATTTAATGGGATTTGGAACTGCTGGGAACATTTATTCCCACCTAACCCTTGCCAATAAATTCAGCCTGAAAATCGGTATATTGCAAATCCTAAAATAAATGCAAGTTGTGTGTACAGCTTTCCAAATGGTATGCATTAATGATTTTTTTGTAGCAGTAGCTAATTATTGTAATGAATCATTACAGTGTGACTTGAAAGCATTTGTAAGATTTTACAAAAGTGGAAACTCATATTCGCTGGTATCTTTGACAGTTACCTGTGTTGATCAGAAACAGAAATAATGAGTTCTGTCAATATGCCCAGCGCACATGTAAACAACACAGAGAAATGCAGTAAATATGGAAAATACAGCAGCCAAAAAAGACTTGAGTTCATCATAACAACTTAAAACATGCAAATCCAATCTTATCTTAGCCACAACCCAGCTGACAGGTAGACTTGATATGTACATATATGTATCTATAGGCATAAATATTTATAGCTTATAATGTAAATATGAGAGAGATATATACATACATATGTATGTGTAATAAAACTCAGATGTACTGTGAAATAGATTTTGGTACTTCTTGTCTGGATTTAATCAATTTCTAAACTTAAAATACTTCGTCCTTAGCATCCCTAAGCACATGAGGTCACTATGGTCTTACATTGTCCGTGAATACACTCGCTTTCTGCCCGCTTCAAACATCTGAAGATACACTTAATGATGAATTTATCGACATTGATCCTTCCTTCTTAGTTCAATGAATTTCTGTGTTGTTCCTTCTAAGACTTGTTCTCTCTTTCCTGTTACGAAGGAATTACATGTACAGTAGCATATGCATAAACCCTTGAATATTGATGCAGAACTTGTATGCTCTAGTTTAAGCCTGATTAATCTTCCTTTATGAATCATATGTATGAAACTGAATCATTGTGCTTATTCTCCACAAAGTGCCTCCTTACTTAGATGCTTCAGAACACAGAGTAAGTTGGGTTTTTGCTAAAGTGTATCATGAAAGGCATGCTCTGCCCTCACAGGGAGTGCACTCTGCTGTGTGGTGCTTACAGGAAGGATGCACCTGAAACACCAGACAGGGGGACCGAGGCCTTAAGGATCAGACACAATGCTACCTTAATGACCCATTATTTTTCAAATATAGATATAACTCCTACTCTAGCTAGCTAAAATACTAACCAGTATTTTCAGCCATCTTGAAGCATTGGACTAAAGGTATTTCATATACGATATGACCATAAAGTTCTAGTTCTGAGGGTTTCTGAGTTGATGCTCACTTGTGTGCTATAAAAAAAACCCCTAAGTTTACACACAAAACTGTAACATATTAGGTATAAGCATGTATTACCTGTGTTTAATATGGAATAAGCTACTTGAGCACATTATTTACAAGTATCTCACATGTTTAAAGAACATTTATTCATCCTTTACATCATTATTTCTTTCTATGCAAAAATGTGGTTTATATATTTCACATTTAAAAGTTAAATCCTGGAGAACTGGAAGATCCACAGGTGATTGCCTGGAAATGACAGGATACAACGACTGCCACCACTGAGTAAGCACATAGGCTGAGAGACAAAACGTGCTTCTGTTTGCTAACTTTGGCTTTTGAATACACCTGCTTCTCACTAGGCCTGCTAAGAAGCGTGAGTACGTCTATTTGCCCTGTCATTCCAGTACTATTAGCACAATGCCTATGGCTGCAAAGCAGTGAACCTGTAACTGGTCCAGCTCCGAGGTGGGCAAAATGTATCCTTTATGTCTGTATAGGTACATTAAATAGGTTTGTTAATTTATTTGACCCAGGATGTCAAATCTAAGAGATCTTTGGGTTACAAACTTTGATCAGGTTATTTCAAATCTCCTTCTTCTTGCAATGCCAGTCTCACTAGTCCACAATCTTATCTCTGCTAAAAACACTGTGCCAACAAGAGAAGAAACCGGGGACAGATTCAAGGTGAGATAACAGCAGGCACTTGTTTATGGGATGCAGCACTCACAGAGGAGTTTACTTGCTGTGGAGTTCATGGATACTCAGAAAAAACAGGCTGTATTCTCACAAAGCAAGAGGAAAAAAACCACAAACCAGGAAGCCACAGTTTATACTGATACAGAAATCTGCAGACAGTGTGGTGCAGGAGGGACTGCTGCTAGGTAGCCCTTTCCATCCCCCAAATCTAAGACTGTGAACTGGCTTGGCTTTTATGTCTTAAGAGCAGACTTTGGAGATTCTACAGGAACAAGGAGAAGGTTTCACATCTGAAACTGGCAAGAATGTGACTAAAACCTCAATTCTTCCATGGGAAAAGACATCCGTGAGGAGGTTTGACCCCATGCTCTGACTTTCTGTGGCCATCCGCTGGGCTAAAGGAAATTCTCTGTTTTCCAGGACAGAGGAGAAACAGGCTGTCTCACTGGCAAGCTGGAGTGATATGAGGCATCAAAACCTGCCTGTGTACAACATTTCCCTGCGTTTCCCTAGGGTTCAGGCCCAGGGAAATGGCCTTGTGCTCCTTCCTGACCTGCTCCAGTCCCTCAACAGTTGCACTCATCTCAGCCACTGTATAAATGTGGCCCAGCTGGGTTAAACTGTAGGAAGGGTAAAATCTATAAGGGAGAGGGGAACTGTAAGGGGTCAAACAACAAGAGAGGTTTCGGGAAAAAGATGGAGCCCCTTTTTGTGTCTTTACACAGCAAGTCAGGGATGTCATCGTTAGTAAAAATGTCTGCTTTAATGCTCTAATCCAAGGCTTTTGTCTCTGAGCAGGGACCTCTGTTCAGTGCCTAGAGTGGTTTTTAGAAACACTGAAGCTTAGGGCATGCTACAAATCCATAACAGCAGCATTCAGGCATACCCTCAACATTCACTCCGCTGTTAGTCTAATATATGGAAATGGACTGAAACATAGGTTGCCCATAACGGATAGGATGAACCGTCAAACAGAAAATGTAGTCTCTTTCCTTCATTTCCAAACTGAATGTGTGCAGAAAGCAACTGCTCAGGATTAGCTTCAGATGAAGTTTTTAGACCTTTGAACCTGCAGATTTGGGAATCGCAATAAATAGCACGCGGAAGCATCAGTGTCACTTGCTAGAGACATCGCTTTTCACAACCAACTGGAATTTTGCTGGGACGGGGAGGGCAGCCACCTGGTTCTCTCTCCCAGTGACACCATGATCTATTCTGTGTTACACAACAAGAGACCAACTCTATTTCCAAGCAATCTTTCCCAATGCTACTCTGACCCCAAAGGCTTTTCACAAAGCTCCATTAAGTATTTCTCTATTGTCACCGGGATTCACAAAACAAACCACCAAAACACCAGGTCCTAAAAGCAGCTTTGTCTGCAGCATGGCCCAGGTAAGATGCAGGTCACTGGTTGTGTTTTATGGGTGTCCATGACACTGTAGAGTGGGCATGCATGAGGGAAAGAAAAGGCTTTTAAAATCCCTCCTTATAATTCAGAACTACACCAAGTGCTTCAAGTCTGTCAGGCTTTACTACCTCTCACATTAGCAAGGCTGTTTGCATCCTTTCACTACCAGATACAGTCATGAAAACATGTTCTCTTGTGCTCAGATGGAACGTCATGGATTTTTGATTTGTGCCCACTGTCCCTTGTCCTATCAGTGGGTATTGCTGAGCAAAGTCTGGCTCCCTCTTCTTTATTCCCCATCCCCCTCAGGTATTTATACCCCTGGGTAAGATCCCCCTGAGCCCTCCCTTCTCCAAGGCTGAACAGTCCCAGCTCTCTCAGCCTGCCCTCATAGGAGACACACTCTGATCCTTTCATAATTCTCTTGGTCTCTTGCTGGACTTTCTCCAGTTATGTCAATGTCTCTCTCATACTGGGAAGACCAGGCCTGAACCCAGCACTCCAAGTGTGTCTCACCAGGGCTGAGTAGAAGCCTCTTGACTGTCATCTCTACAAATACTGAGAGAAAAGGGATTGGAAACGAGACTTTCATCCTTCTTTCGGATCCAGTCTCTGTGTTGAGGCTCGCCAAGTTGGTGTTAGCTGATGATTTGGAATTCATGCCATAACTGAATAATTCAGACTGCTCTCTATCAGAAAAGGATTTGTATCACCAAAATCGCTGTACCAAGCGCTACCTTTTATGGAGTCTTAGCGAGGAGGCCAAAGAGAAGATTTCAAGAAAACATGCAATCCTCTCCACATAGATGTTGGAAGTGAAATGTTTTGGCAGAAGAGAATGCTTCTGAAGAGCCCACTGCTTGGGCCCACAGAACGTCACATCTCCATGCAACTTCATAAACTTTCTGTAGCTCTCTTGGGAGAAGAAGGAGTGGCTTGGGTGATGACAGAGGTGCCTTTGGCTGCTGGAGAAACAGGCCATTTTCCAACACAGGGTGTCACAGGGTTAGCACTTGGTGCGCCTTTCCCGGTGAGCTCCCAAATGTGTAAGTACTCTTGAGTGCCATGGTAAAAAAAAATCACAGTACAGTTTGTCTTTACTATTGTTTCAGTCCCTTGTAGGGGAAGATCCAGCTGAAATGCATTTATCTTTGCAAATAAGCAATATTTAATGAAGTGGGGAGGAGAAGTGTCAAAGAGGGATCACGCAACACTTCTCCCAAAGATGAACTGGGTTCTGGTAGGCTGCAATGGCTTTTGCTAAACACCACCCCAGAAAACCACGAAACAAACAAAACGTTTCCTTAACTACAATAAAAAGCAATTGTTTCACATACTAAATTCAACACATCCTTTAAAACCAAACAAGAAGGCTAAGAATACAAATAGGGTAAGTGTAAATCACAAGGGAGCGCCTGAAAAAACACACGGCGGAGGACAACACTGTTGTCTTCAAAGCAGAGATCCCTCTACCGCGCGTAGTAACTCCACTGTCTCAGGTC